>NC_048567.1:62909183-62961683 GCF_013265735.2 Oncorhynchus mykiss | reverse complement strand
TTGAGTATTCTGTGGCATTGTGCCACATGATAAAACTGCACATTTTAGAGTGGCCTTTTATTGTCCCCAGCACAGGGGGGACATTATGATCATGTTATGATCATGCTGTTCAATCAGCTTCTTGATATGCCACACCTGTCAGGTGGATGGATTATCTTGGAAAAGGACCAGTGGCGGATTTAGGTAATTGGCAACATGGGCAGCCGCCCAGGGCGGCATCTTGCCGGGGGTGGCTCGGGGTGCCCGCAAAAAAATACATATATATATATTAGAGGTCAACCGATTATGAGTTTTCAACGCTGATACCGATACCGATTATTGGAGGACCAGAAAAAGCTGATACCGATTAATCGGCCGATTTTATATATATATATATATATTCATAATAATGACAATTACAACAATACTGAATGAACACTATTATTTTAACTTACAGTTTTTGTGGATTGCTTACACACTAAAATTAACAGTAGTACACTATTAGCAAAACCTTACACTCAAGAAGCAAAACATCAGCCCATATTTGCACAACTATAAGCACATTGTCAACCTCACACTTGTTGCAAAACTCTACACACAGTGATTTGCAAAACACTAAACACACTTAACATACATTACACACAAAAAATCTATCATGAAGTCACGTCCTTGCAATACCAAAGCACTGACTGTCAAATTACCACACCGTCCAACCAGTTGGTTCAACACAGTCATCAGGTGTGCAAACACTCGTTTGCTTACAGTTTTTTCCAATTGCTAACACACTAAAATGACATGCACAGCACAATTATTTAAACTGACACACAGAAAGCAAAACCTCTTCTCAAGTCTCCAAAAGTCTAAACACATTTTCTGCTTTACACACATTTTGCAATTCAAAATGGCACTTGTTAAATGCACTGCACACGGTTCTCTGCATAAGACACAACAATCTGACATAAAGTCACATGTTTGCCATTTCAAAACACTGCCATTCAAAATGACACTACATGAGCTAATTGGCCAATACATGTGCCACCTGGCCAAACACCTCAATGGTTAAATGTTGCCACTTCAATCAGGAAGTAAGCACTGTGAAAAGACCACAGGTGAGCACCTTTTGTTTTACAACAACAATGGAAGCCGTTGCAGAGAGAGGAATAGGAAGAGGGAGGGTGAGAATGAGAGGGGGAGGAAGAGTGAGAGGTATGGGTAGAGCTGGTAGAGAAGTTCATGGCCAAAGAAGACAACATCTTTCAAATGAAATCAGAGCAACCTTAGTTGATCATGTCATCAACCATGGGCTGACAATGTGAGAGGCTGGACAGAGAGTGCAGCCCAACTTGAGCCGTTTTACTGTCGCCTGTGTCATCCGGACATTTAGACTGGAGTACAGGTATGTAACCAACATTTCATTCACACTATGTAGTACACCCCATGTCATAGTGTATCAGTTGGGTGACACCTGTTTACTTCATGAATGGCTGAAGTCATACACTAACTGCACAAATTTCCTGTAGAATTTACTCTACTGTGGGGGAAATATCTTTAGGTTGCATTGTCCAAGCCCTATATTTAAGTTTTTTTGTTTTTCTAAAGGACTGAGAGACGCAACCATGGTAGAGGAAGGGGCCAAATGTTCACCGGGGTACAGGAAGCTAACATTGTAAACTTGGTTTTGGAAAATAATGAAATCAGATTACGAGAAATTCAAAGCCACATCATCCAAGACAACACCATATTCAACAACATTCAACGAGTCAGTCTGTCCACATTGGCTCGCATTCTCAAGCAAAACCAAATCAGAATGAAACAACTTTATAAGGTGCCGTTTGAGACAAACTCTCAAAGAAACAAAGAGGTCAGACGAACATATGTGGATGTAAGTACAATATTGACTGCAGTACACTACACAACATTGTTTCCCAGTGTACTGGATAACACCATATTGACTGCAGTACACTACACAACATTGTTTCCCAGTGTACTGGATAACACCATATTGACTGCAACATTGTTTCCCAGTGTACTGGATAACACCATATTGACTGCAGTACACTACACAACATTGTTTCCCAGTGTACTGGATAACACCATATTGACTGCAGTACACTACAACATTGTTTCCCGGTGTACTGGATAACAACATATTGACTGCAACATTGTTTCCCAGTGTACTGGATAACACCATATTGACTGCAGTACACTACACGCAACATTGTTTCCCAGTGTACTGGATAACACCATATTGACTGCAGTACACTACACAACATTGTTTCCAAGTGTACTGGATAACACCATATTGACTGCAGTACACTACACAACATTGTTTCCCAGTGTACTGGATAACAACATATTGACTGCAACATTGTTTCCCAGTGTACTGGATAACACCATATTGACTGCAGTACACTACACAACATTGTTTCCAAGTGTACTGGATAACACCATATTGACTGCAGTACACTACACACAACATTGTTTCCAAGTGTACTGGATAACACCATATTGACTGCAGTACACTACACAACATTGTTTCCCAGTGTACTGGATAACAACATATTGACTGCAACATTGTTTCCCAGTGTACTGGATAACACCATATTGACTGCAGTACACTACACAACATTGTTTCCAAGTGTACTGGATAACACCATATTGACTGCAGTACACTACACAACATTGTTTCCCAGTGTACTGGATAACACCATATAGACTGCTTTTGTTCTTTGTTTTCAGGGAGTACTGGAAATGGATGCTCATGCAATCCCACATGAGTTCATCTTTATAGATGAGGCTGGGTTCAACCTAGCAAAGACCAGAAGAAGGGGGAGAAACGTCATTGGCCACAGAGCCATTATAGATGTTCCTGGCCAACGTGGTGAGAACATCACAATGTGCGCTGCCATCTCCAATACGCATGGTGTCCTCCACCGGAATGCCAACCTTGGACCATACAACACAGCCCATATTCTCACATTTCTGGACAGACTCCACAACATTCTCATACCACCAGAGCGTATGAATGATGCAGATCATCAAAGAACCCGGTACGTTGTAGTATGGGACAACGTGAGCTTTCATCGTGCAGCGCCAGTCAAAAACTGGTTTTCTGACCACCCACCATTTCTCGTGCAATACCTCCCACCATACTCACCATTTCTGAACCCCATAGAAGAGTTATTTTCGGCATGGCGGTGGAAGGTATACGACCAGCAGCCCTTTGTGCGCAGGCCTCTTGTGCAGGCTATGGAAGAGGCATGTGATGAGATTGATGTGGGTGCGATTCAGGGATGGATAAGGCACTCAAGGCGCTTCTTCCCTCGATGTCTGGCAAGGGAAGATATTGCCTGTGATGTGGACGAGGCGTTGTGGCCAGACCCAGCTGTGATGTGGACGAGGCGTTGTGGCCAGACCCAGCTGTGATGTGGACGAGGCGTTGTGGCCAGACCCAGCTGTGATGTGGATGAGGCGTTGTGGCCAGACCCAGCTGTGATGTGGACGAGGCGTTGTGGCCAGACCCAGCTGTGATGTGGACGAGGCGTTGTGGCCAGACCCAGCTGTGATGTGGACGAGGCGTTGTGGCCAGACCCAGCTGTGATGTGGACGAGGCGTTGTGGCCAGACCCAGCTGTGATGTGGACGAGGCGTTGTGGCCAGACCCAGCTGTGATGTGGACGAGGCGTTGTGGCCAGACCCAGCTGTGATGTGGACGAGGCGTTGTGGCCAGACCCAGCTGTGCGGCAAGATGCTGCCTAATTATTTTTCTTGCCTCTTTTTTTCTATATATTTTTTCTGCAATTTTCTTTTTCAGTTTACTGTTTTTTTGTGAGCATATTTTTGTTCAGTCCACTGTAAATATATCTGCTGTGCATATGTTGCACTGACTTGTTTGGTGAAAAAAATAATAATAATAAAGTGTTTCAACAGCATGTGTGTGTATCTGCAAATACTTCTGTGCATCTGAAGATTTTCTACATTTTGAACTATTTTCGTATTATGTCAAAGCATACTAAAGATGAGAGTGCTTTTCATTATGCCCAACAGTGTGTAGTTGGTTAGACAAACATCTGGTAATAGGAATGAAGTGTGTGTAGTTGGTTAGACATAAATCTGGTAATATGAATGAAGTGTGTGTAGTTGGTTAGACAAACATCTGGTAATATGAATGAAGTGTGTGTAGTTGGTTAGACAAACATCTGGTAATATGAATGAAGTGTGTGTAGTTGGTTAGACAAACATCTGGTAATATGAATGAAGTGTGTGTAGTTGGTTAGACATAAATCTGGTAATATGAATGAAGTGTGTGTAGTTGGTTAGACATAAATCTGGTAATATGAATGAAGTGTGTGTAGTTGGTTAGACATAAATCTGGTAATATGAATGAAGTGTGTGTAGTTGGTTAGACATAAATCTGGTAATATGAATGAAGTGTGTGTAGTTGGTTAGACATAAATCTGGTCATATGAATGAAGTGTGTGTAGTTGGTTAGACATAAATCTGGTAATATGAATGAAGTGTGTGTAGTTGGTTAGACAAACATCTGGTAATATGAATGAAGTGTGTGTAGTTGGTTAGACAAACATCTGGTAATATGAATGAAGTGTGTGTAGTTGGTTAGACAAACATCTGGTAATATGAATGAAGTGTGTGTAGTTGGTTAGACATAAATCTGGTAATATGAATGAAGTGTGTGTAGTTGGTTAGACATAAATCTGGTAATATGAATGAAGTGTGTGTAGTTGGTTAGACATAAATCTGGTAATATGAATGAAGTGTGTGTAGTTGGTTAGACATAAATCTGGTAATATGAATGAAGTGTGTGTAGTTGGTTAGACATAAATCTGGTCATATGAATGAAGTGTGTGTAGTTGGTTAGACATAAATCTGGTAATATGAATGAAGTGTGAGTCATTTCATGCAAACGTCTGATTTTGATAATGCTATATGTAGTTTTGGTTGCAGTGCTTCATTTTGTAGGATATATGAGGTATTTTGCAGTTTGGGGGTGTGGTTTTGTGAATTGTGTTATGTATTTTGATAAAACCAGCCTAGTTTGCGAAATTGTGTTTTAGCAATTGGGGAAAACTGTAATTGTAGACACCAATCAGGTGTATAAGCACTATAAAAAGCAGCAGGTGAGTTCATCGGTCTTCAAGCACAATGGAAAGAGTCAGAAAGAGTAAGACGAGGAGGAGGAGGAGGACGACGAGGAGAACGAGGAGGACGACGAGGAGAACAACGAGGAGGAGGAGGAAGGGGAGGAAGAGGAAGACAAGAAGGTGCTCAAAGAGGACCGAATATAACAAATGAGATCCGCGCAACACTGGTTGACCACATTGTCAACCACGGCCTGACGCTGAGGGAGGCTGGACTGCGAGTACAGCCAAATCTAAGCCGATATAGAGTGGCAAGTGTGATGAGAACATTTCGACTGGAAAATAGGTATTGTAAAAATATCATCATATCAAAAACATCTGCACGGTTTCAGTAACAGCTTACAGTACTGTATTCTATGCACTATCAGCACTTCTGTTACCTTTTCCTGTGAAATTACTGTACTATTGTATACTGATTTTTTTCTACATAGGATGAGGGTCAGGGACGACAAGGGGGAAGGACTCCTATGTTCACAGAACAGCAAGAGAGAGAGATAGTAAACATGGTTTTGGCCAACAATGCTATAACACTCAAGCAGCTCCAAGCTAACGTTGTCAATAAACACGCCATTTTCAACGATATCCATCAGGTCTCAACATCAACACTGCCACGCATCTGAAAAAAAAACATATTCAAATGAAGCAAATTTATCGAGTGCCTTTCGAGCGCAATTCCGAAAGGGTGAAACGACTGCGGCATGATTATGCAGAGGTATGTATTCACTTTAGCAGCGTGATCTTGCATACTGTCTCATAATCTTTTACTGTACTGTAATATGTATACTAGATCTACACTGAACTACACAATTTTGCCTGACACTGTTTTTCAGAGAGTTTTACGAATGGATGGAGAGGAGATCCAGCATGAGTTCATTTACGTGGATGAGGCTGGGTTCAACCTGACGAGAACACGAAGGAGGGGAAGAAACATCATTAGCCACAGGGCTATAGTCAATGTCCCAGGGCAACGTGGGGGTAATATAACACTCTGTGCAGCCATTACACAGAATGGGGTCCTCCACCGCCATGCCCATATGGGCCCTTACAACACAGCACTCATACTTACATTCTTGGACCAATTGCACAACATAACAGCAGAAAATCAAATCGATCATATGCAATACATTGTTGTCTGGGACAATGTGTCTTTCCACCACTCTGCTCTGGTTCAGAACTGGTTTCAGCAACATCCACATTTCACCGTCCTATATCTTCCACCACACTCTCCATTCCTCAACCCTATAGAAGAGTTTTTCTCGGCATGGCGGTGGAAGGTATATGATCTCCGTCTCCAGGCTGAGGTACCCCTCATCCAAGCCATGGAGGCCTGTGACCAGATGGAGGTAGCAGCAATGCAAGGATGGATTCGTCATTCAAGACGTTTCTTTCCAAGGTGTCTTGCTAATGACAACATTGCCTGCGATGTTGATTAAATTCTCTGGCCAGATCCAGCTAGGCGAAGAGACAATGTCTAGTTATTTATTTATTATTATTTTTGAACTTACAATACGTAAAGTGACGTTTGGTTACAGTATTATGAATCTCCATGTCAACATTTTGGGCGTGTTGAGAAATAAATTAGTTTCTTCAGTCTGCAACATTGGTCTTGTGTAGTGTTTGGTGAATTTACATTATATTTGTACTTTGTTGATAGTAGCCTACTCTAATCATAGGGAAGTAGAAGTGCTAAAAGTGTTTTAGGTTTATCACAGCAGAGTGTAACTCGTGCAAACAGAGTATAGTAATGTGAAACGTGTGTTTCACATGGTAACAAAGTGTGGTTTTTAAAAAGAAGTGTATAGTTTTTACAAGAGTGTTTAATTTTGCAAAGGATCTGTAGTGTTTTGCTAATTGGGTGTGTGGTTGTGCTAATTGTGTGTAGTTTTATTTTTTATTTCACCTTTATTTAACCAGGTAGGCTAGTTGATAACAAGTTCTCATTTGCAACTGCGACCTGGCCAAAATAAAGCATAGCAGTGTGAACAGACAACAAAGAGTTACACATGGAGTAAACAATTAACAAGTCAATAACACAGTAGAAAAAAAGAGTGTCTATATACATTGTGTGCAAAAGGCATGAGGAGGTAGGCGAATAATTACAATTTTGCAGATTAACACTGGAGTGATAAATGATGTACAGGTATATTGGTGTGCAAAAGAGCAGAAAAGTAGATAAATATAAACAGTATGGGGATGAGGTAGGTAAAATTGGGTGGGCTATTTACCGATAGACTATGTACAATCGGTTAGCTGCTCAGATAGCAGATGTTTGAAGTTGGTGAGGGAGATAAAAGTCTCCAACTTCAGCGATTTTTGCAATTCGTTCCAGTCACAGGCAGCAGAGAACTGGAACGAAAGGCGGCCAAATGAGGTGTTGGCTTTAGGGATGATCAGTGAGATACACCTGCTGGATGGCGTGCTACGGGTGGGTGTTGCCATCGTGACCAGTGAACTGAAATAAGGTGGAGCTTTACCTAGCATGGACTTGTAGATGACCTGGAGCCAGTGGGTCTGGCGACGAATATGTAGCAAGGGCCAGCCAACTAGAGCATACAGGTCGCAGTGGTGGGTGGTATAAGGTGTTTTAGTAACAAAACGGATGGCACTGTGATAAACTGCATCCAGTTTGCTGAGTAGAGTATTGGAAGCTATTTTGTAGATGACATCGCCGAAGTCGAGGATCGGTAGGATAGTCAGTTTTACTAGGGTAAGTTTGGCGGCGTGAGTGAAGGAGGCTTTGTTGCGGAATAGAAAGCCGACTTTGATTTTAGATTGGAGATGTTTGATATGAGTCTGGAAGGAGTGTTTACAGTCTAGCCAGACACCTAGGTACTTATAGATGTCCACATATTCTAGGTCGGAACCAACCAGGGTGGTGATGCTAGTTGGGCGTGCGGGTGCAGGCAGCAAACGGTTGAAAAGCATGCATTTGGTTTTACTAGCATTTAAGAGCAGTTGGAGGCCACGGAAGGAGTGTTGTATGGCATTGAAGCTCGTTTGGAGGTTAGATAGTAGTGTTTTGAAAACACGGGCCCTGTTTTGAAAATCGTGCTTAAGAAATCAAAATAAACTGTATTATAATACATCAATAAAATCAATTTAGTCTCAAATAATAAACAATTTGGTTTAAATAATGCAAAAACACAGTGTTGGAGAAGAAAGTAAAAGTGCAATATGTGCCATGTAAAAAAGCTAACGTTTTAGTTCCTTGCTCAGAACATGAGAACATATGAAAGCTGGTGGTTCCTTTTAACATGAGTCTTCAAAAGTGCTGTTTGAATGAATGCTTACGTGCCTGCTGCTGCCTACCACCGCTCAGTCAGACTGCTCTATCAAATATCAAATCATAGACTTAATTATAATATAATAAACACACAGAAATACGAGCCTTAGGTCATTAATATGGTCAAATCCGGATACTATCATTTCGAAAACAAAACGTTTATTCTTTCAGTAAAATACACAACCGTTCCGTCTTTTATCTAATGGGTGGCATCCATTAGTCTAAATATTGCTGTTACATTGCACAACCTTCAATGTAATGTCATAATTATGTACAATTCTGGCAAATTAATTACGGTCCTTGTTAGAAAGAAATGGTTTTCACACAGTTCGCAACGAGCCAGGCGGCCCAAACTGCTGCATATACCCTGACTCTGTTGCACAGAACGTAAGAGATGTGACACAATTTCTCTAGTTAAAAGAAATTCATGTTAGCAGGCAATATTAACAAAATATGTAGGTTCAAAAAAACATACTTGTGTATTGATTTTAAGAAAGGCATTGATGTTTATGGTTAGGTACACATTGGTGCATGCGCTTGTTAAATCATCCCCTGTTTGGCGAAGTAGGCTGTGATTCGATGATAAATTAACAGGCACCGCATTGATTATATGCAACGCAGGACAAGCTAGATAAACTAGTAATATAATCAACCATGTGTAGTTAACTAGTGATTATGTTAAGATTGAATGTTTTTTTATAAAGATAAGTTTAATGCTAGCTAGCACCTTACCTTGGCTCCTTGCTGCATTCGCATGACAGGTAGCCATGCCGCTTAATCGATCAACCTCATATATATGGTGACATTTGTGCGATTGGTTTTCTATTGCTCATTTGCATGCCACGCTGAAGGTGGGGTTCGCCCAAGCTAGAACCGCCACTGCAAAGGACACTAAATGCTCACCAACAGGGATGTAAATACATTTGTGCAGAAATAAGCTTTTTATGCGAATGGAACATTTCTGGGACATTTTATTTCAGCTCATGAAACACTTTACATGTTGAGTTTATATTTTTTATTTATATTATTATTTTCTTTTTTTATAAAAGCTCCTAAATTGCTTTCAACACCTCATGCTGGAGGCGTGGTTTTCCATTGTTATTTTTCTCAATCATAGTCTACTAGACTACTAACGTCAGTAGTAGGCTATGCTTTGGAAGGGGAGGGACAGGTAGCCTACACACGCACAAAATAACAGATCTCTTCCGGAACACTATAGATCACTTTCGTTCCCGGTTCTGATTCTGTCCCTCGAAAAATGTCAGTGTTTTCTGGTTCTGTTCACTAAACCTGTTCCTCTCTCTCTCTCTCTCTCTCTTCTCCCTCTAACATCCCTCCCTCCTCCTACCTCTTACCTCTCTCTCTCTCTCTCTCTCTCTCTCTCTATCTGTCGCTCTCTCAATAACCATCACTAATTAGCAGTATGGAGCAGGTTGAGCAGCTGCATGTATCAGTACCATGTTGATTGAAGGTGATTTAGCATTCTAGTAACATCCTGGCACACAGTTTAATTCGGGATGTATCTCACCCTCCAATGAACAATGTAAAACACTTTGAGCATTTTATACTGCGTTAGTTATTTGCAACAATAGTCTTCCATTACAGCAGTAAATCAGAGTGAATAGTAGCCAGCGTAAACTTCATCTCATCTAACAGTTACAATTATCTCTAACTATTAACTGTTATTAAGTCATTAGTGACCCTGTCAGGGTTGTCAGTGTTGGTATTCAGACAGACTAATCTATTGGAAAGTCCCCCTAGAGACGCAGCAGGGGCAATCATCTACACACACGCACACGCACACGCACACACACACACACACACACACACACTAGTGGTAGGTAGGCGCCAAAACAACAGCCTTATTTAGATGTAGCGGAGAGCAAGGTAAAAAGCATTGTCCTAGTAGTGTTAGGATGGGGTTTTATCCCTCTGTCTCTCTCTGTCTCTCTCACTCCCTCTCGCTATCACTCTTTCTCTCTCTATCTCTCCTTCCCTCTCTCTCTCTGACAATGATTGACAGATGTGGAGCAATAGACATAGAACCTGATATATTGTCTATGTGTGGAGCTCTCTGTGTCTTTGTCAGAACAGGGTGACAGCTATGAACTCTATAAGGCATGGTTTTGTTTTTTGCCTTAGCATTACACAGCTGATTCAGGACCGAGTTTGGGAAACTGCTATAGGGAACACTGGGAAATATTCTACCAATACCACAGGATGAAACAGATACCCCATTCTTCCCCTAAAGTGAATAATGTTCAGAATGATCCTAGATATCCAGTCTAGTTTAACTTTCTACGTGATTCCTAACGTTCACTCTTGTAGCAAAATATGTTTTGAAGTTGGTTCTGTAAACCTGGTAAACAGATTTAATTGAATAGTGCCCAAGGTTAGTTTAAAAAAGGTTTGCACCTCTGTTCCCCAATCCCCAACCCTCACCATAACCATAACGCAGGACCCTTATGATATCCCAAACTCCCTTCCTCTATATTAACCCTATCTCTCTCTAACCCTCACCCCAGTTCCCTGATCAGGAACTCAGTGGTAACAGATGGGATCTGTCACCTAAAGGATGTGACGGAAATGAATGTTTAACCCCGTAATGATATTTACTGTGAGTCGATAATGACTCTGTCAGATTAGGAAATGGCTTCTCACTCTCATCAATCAGGAAAGAGATGCACTCAAGAACCCAACTAAATCCTTTCTCACATACACGTGCATGTGTGCAAACACACACAAATAAACACAAACACAAAAAAAAACATACATACACGCACACAGACACACAACATCCTGCTGCTTCCAGTTTGTTGGCTGAAAAGTTCTATTGAAAACAAACCACACAGGTATCAAACATACATTGAAATGCACTCACACACTCACCAGCCGTTGGGAGAGAGAAAGGGATGGAAGGGATAGAGATAGATTCATCTAGTGAAATACTACCTACCCTCTTTTGGGCTCTTGTGTGGTGCAGCGGTCTAAGGCACTGCATCTCAGTGCTAGAGGCGTCTCTACAGACCCTGGTTTGATTCCCGGCTGTCCCATAGGGCGGTGCCCAATTTTCCCAGTGTCGTCTGGGTTAGGGTTTGGCCCGGGTAGGCCGTCATTGTAAATATGAATTTGTTCTTAACTGACTTGCCTAGTTAAATAAAGGTTAAATAAATATATAGCTTCAGATGATTCATGGAGATAAAGCTAAAATCTGATTGTTTCCATGTTTTCTGAAAACTAAACTCCCAGACTTAAACAGGTTCATATTATCACAGGGTTGTACTGATACAACTGTGAGCGTGCATGTGTGTCTGGTGTAGTCTCTTCATCTTCTGATTGCTTTAATTACAGACTGATTGTCAGCTCCCCTCTCAGAGAGCAGGAAAAACAAATTCTTAACGCACATGAAAAGGAGACACCACACACGCACGCACGCACACACACACCCACACACACACTACAGCAGTTGCACTCAGTAGCCCCTTTGATTTCTATCTGACGGTGATCTGTCTTTCATCGTCTCCTCTCCCTGATCCCTCTCTCCTTCTTTACCTCCACTGGGGCAGAACGTCTCCCTCCATATCTCATTCGTCTCTCTCTTTGTCTACTGAGTGTTAATACTGTATGTGGGCAGGGTAATTTACTGTGTCTCTTTGTGTCTCTAACACATTAGTAGGTGGGCAAAATGGTTTCTGTCTGCTTTTCTCTATTCCTTATTATTTAGCATGACAGCAGAACGACTGACTCTCTGCCTGTCAGCCTATTTGTGTTTAGTCTAGAATCATTACGGCATCTGTAGCCTTGTTAAGAACCAGGCTTCCCTAGTACAGGGGTCTGATTGAGACTGGCCTCTAGTGTGTAAGAGGACTCAGAGCAGTGGGTTATGGGACCTTGGGATTTGGTCTGATGGACTGACAACGTCTCTGTAGCCTTAAACAGCCAGCCATACAGAAGAAGAGAGAGAGAGAGCGAGCAGTGACCTCTCTGCCACTATTCCGTCTTCTCTCCTCAAACACATTCGTTTATAACATAATTACTACTGTAAGTTAATTGATGCATAGAACATACACTCCTTCATTTACACATCATGTGAATATATGGTCGTTAGAGTGGCTCAGATTATAGTGTTGTTAGAACAACATGAGTTACAGGCCAGCTCATATCATTATCTATCTACACATCTACTGATAAGGAGTTCAACATCCTGTTTGATCTGAGGTCAAAATATTCAGGAACTCTCTCCTCCTGTGATGATAGTCTACAATGGGAACTGAGATGAGCGCAGTCACAGAAACTGCTTAAAAACTTGTTACATTTCAATATATATTAGGCTACATATTGTTTAAATATTATCTGGCATAATATTATACATTTCTGCCATGTATCTGGAGAAGGGATATTTACATCAGCTGATTGCATGTGTTTGTTCTACAGAAATCTACATTCATTTGTAAACTGAATATATTAGGCCTGTTATATATAGTCCTAGACCTTCAAAAGAGCATAATGATTAAAAAAAAGGTTATATAAAAATCATGCATAATTAAAAAAATTGTAGCAGAATGTCAGTGATCCAGCTAAATCCTTTACTAGGCTACTAAATTGTTAGCCTAGTAGCCTAGCTAGGGTTTTAGCAGTATCACTGACATTCTGCAAAAAAAAGTTTATTATGCATGATTTTTATATTTAAAAAAAATAATAATCATAGGCCTATGTTCTTAATATGACCAATGCTGTGTGTGTTTTGATATTAGGCTACTGCATCAGTAGGCTATATCCTTTCATCCACTTAATCCCGCGGCGCCACACTCGCTTTTGAAGATAATTTACATCTTCTTTCTCCCGTTTCTTCTTGTCTTTTTCCTTTCTAACTCAAACATGAAAGTCTGCGGCGGTGTGCTGGGGGCAGAGAGGGACAGAGGAGCAGAGACACAGAGAGAAAAAGGGATTGATTTCCACCGTGAGCGCTGCAGCAGTTGTTCAAAGCTCCAGACGTCAGAAAGCGGCAGGACTCAGCATGTCGAGGCCGGCCTAGGCTGCCTGTCTGCGCCCTGGACTTCCCCCAGGGCCCGGGGAGGGCGACAGCCAGGCGGCGCCGTCAAAACAATTATGAGGAGAGGGACTGAGAGGAGAGTAAACTACACAAACCACACACTGGGACCAGGACCCGCCGCTGTCTCAGAACCCGTTGTCTCTCTCAGGAAGATGAGAGATGAACTATGATCCCATGCTCCCTTAATGTAACAATTACCTCGAAGATGGTAGGCTACAGGTCTAATGGATTCAGTAATAGACCTGGTGTCCTAAACGGTATTACTATATAACCCACCACTTAACGACCTATACACCCACTCTCACACTGAGCTCTATTACGACATGGTCCAGGCTACTATGAACTGCCATGTGAAAAAACAACCAACCTCCGGTTTGAAGCAATTACTTGATTATCAAATATTTAAAGCAGAAAAACATGCCTATTTAAAACTGGAGAACATTTCGATGTTATCCATTTACCAAACGTATCTGACAATTTTTTTGCTACATTTCTGACAAACATCGTAATGCATGCAGTTCTTTTCGAAAGATAAAATTACTGTTAAGTAGGCTACATGTGTCTGTAGCATAAATGCTCCAGGAATTTCCCCAAATCTTGCAGCAATCCCGCTTTACATTCCAGAGCGCCTTACCTGCGTGTAGAGCGGGGTTTTCGACGGGACAGGTCTTACTCTGTATCTCCACGACAGAGTGATGGTCGGAGCAATGCTGTGGTCTGTCTGCACGGACTGCTGTAGCCTAATGATTAGACTGTATTGGTGAGTCTGACAAGCATCACCGATATCAAAACCTCTGTAACAGATCCTCCGTTAATCTCTCTGTCTTCAGTCCGCCGTGTGCATGCCCGGTGATCCAGAGTAGCTCCTCTTCACAGAGAAAAATATAAGTTTTCCCCGCCCCAGAAGATGAGGTCAACCTGATGCAGGTAAACGAACTGTAGCCTATGTGGCTCCATTACTCTACAACGACATCTAGAGGTGAACCCCAAACATTAACGCTCCTCTTAGGGTAGCCTATTGAATTCGTGTAGGATAGCAGAAGCTACAGTACAGTTAGGCTACTGATGTGGTGAGACAGAACAATTTCATTAATCTAACCATATTTATCTGAATCTATCCTTTCATCAGTGTGCCGTTCATCCAACTGAGAGAGAGAGATAAAGAAATAGCGAGATAGAGATAGAGAGAGGGAGAGGAGGGGGTTGTGTTTTTATCCGGTATCAGTGTTGTAGATCCATCCATAAAAAGGAAGCATTACGTGTCATACTTTGTGCTTTAAAAGACATGAAGGATTCAGATTGTGGTTAATTTATCTAAGGATCAGATTTCAAATGTTCCTTAATGTGATATTTATTTTTTGCTTTGTTTACCCATCAGCACCAGTTTAGGACGGACCGAACCGAACCCTGAACTTTACTTGAGGCACAAGAACTGACCAAAGAGACTCCACCACTGTCCATCCGTCTGTTTCTCTCCTATCAACTCTTTGTCCGGTCTCTCTATTCCCCTTCCTCTCAGCTCCTCTGCAGGAAAGAGCAGATTAAAGAGGTGCTTGGTGCTTCTGAGGAGAGAATGGTGTGTTTGAAGAGCTAACTCTCTCTCTCTCTCTCTTTCTCTGGCAGCCTTGAGCCCGGTGGCCCTCTCCTCTGATCCTTACAGGAGCTGCTTCCTTCCTAACAGACAGACAGAGAGAGACAGACAGACCAGCGGAGAGCAACAGAGCATCACTGGGATGAAAACACCTATCATATTACTTTACCCCAGATCACTATTACCACAGGACCACAGCCAGAGCAAACAGAAACCCAGTCAGCTGTCTTCTAAAGCCAACAGCGATAAGGCCAATATCAGCTCTTTCATAATGGCAGCAGAAATAGGAAGATGTTATCTAGCTACTGAAACCAAACAAATATCACAGATATCTCTCTATTTAAAGTTGAAACTGTGTATTAAGACATGCAAATCACAGGGATTGGGATGGGCTGAGGGAAGCTGAGGGTTGGTATGTGGAATTGGAGACAAGTGGGAGTGGAGCTGCTGTTTGGGAGATAGAATGATGGTCAAAGATAAAACACAATATAAAGTACATTTGAATGACACTAAGTGGCAGTGTTTTTACAACTAATGCCATGCAGGTGTTTGTACACACACACTCTCATTCAAATAAACACATACATTCATGTAATAGTGAGGGACAGCTATTGAGGAATTGTGGGGGGGATCAGGTTCATGTTTTTTGGCATGGTGGTAGAGCAGGGAATTGACCCTGGATGCTTCTGTGTGTCGCTCTGAATGGGATTTTTTTAATTTATCCATTATTTTACCAGGTAAGTTGCAGCAACAACCTGGGGAATAGTTACAGGGGAGAGGAGGGGGATGAATGAGCCAATTGCAAAGTGGGGATTATTAGGTGACTTAGCCAGGACAAACACCCCTATTCTTACAATAAGTGCCATGGGATCTTTAATGACCTCAGAGAGACAGGTCACCCGTTTAACATCCCATCTGAAAGACAGCACCCTACACAGGGCAGTGTCCCCAATCACTGCCCTGGGGAATTGGGATATTTTTTTTAGACCAGAGGGAAGAGTGCCTCCTACTGGCCCTCCATCACCACTTCCAGCAGAATCTGGTCTCCCATCCAGGAACTGACCAGGACCAACCCTAGTTAGCTTCAGAAGCAAGCCAGTAGTGGTATGCAGGGTGGTATGCTGCTGGCAATCTGTTGGATGACTGGTATGATGTGGTTGTTGAGCGGCTTCACTGCAAGTATATTGTATGTTTCGAATATTCAATCAATTTTAAAAATGTTAAAATGTAAAAATCAAAAGTCAGAGGGATTGCTGGCTCCTGATGCTATGCATGATGGATAGGTCTACTCTGTAAAGGTGGGCATATTTGATCCTCTCCTCTAACTACTCGTCCACACACACCAACACAGACACACACACTCACACACATGTATGTTGTCCTCTAATCACTATGCCCCTCAACAGGAGAGCAGATTTCATTACCATATTGACTGCATCGTCAGCTAACCTAGTTTCCACAATGAAAGGACATTGGGTGAGGAGAGGAGGCTAGCCTATACCTATAGGTTACATACAATTAAAACGCTATACATCAAGATACAATGATAATGTAACATTATTGATGTACAGTAAGCTTTAAATATAGCATTTGTATTGGATAAATGTATCAACGTGAATTGTCAACGTGTAAAAATGTAACTGTTTTCTCTACATGATTCCACACACACACGCACGCATACACACACTACCTGTGCATCAGGAGGTTTAGGCCCTGTGCTCGTCTCTGTGTGTGGTAGAGAACATCAGCCAGGCAGGATGTCAGATCTGGGGAACACAGCTTTCCCCGGGGGCAGGAGTTAAACGTGAGAAAAGGGCAGGTAGAGACAGGCAGAGACAGGTAGAGAGAGACGGTTCTGTGCAGCTGACAGACCTTCTGCTCCCTCAACCATGAGGCTCTAACAGCAACAGGAACTAAGGCTGCATCTGAAATCGCACTCTATTCCGTATAAGGCTCTGGGCAACAGGAGTGCACCAAGGTGTCGTTTCAGACCAGATTTGCTCATAATCAGAAATATGGTTTAGATGGCAACTAGGAATGTGTGTGTGTGTGTGTGTGTGTGTTCAGTCCAAAAGCAACCTCTTAGATCTTACAATATAAGCTCAAGCAGTTAAAATATGTATTGAGGTCAAAATGAACTGAAACCTCACAGATAAAATGAGATTCTATTGTAGCTTCATCCAAACATCTGGGTTATTGATTAGTTCAACATTTCACCAGCAGGCGGCAGAAGAAACCCTCTGTTACCAACAATACTTGGCTACCTACCTACCGTCCACAAGAAAAGACAGACTAACTATTATTTCTCTAGTTGTCCGGGGGGTGGCAGTGTCTTCACACATCTGTCTGCTTTGATTGATGTGTTTTTTATTGAGTATCTATCATCGTCCAATGGTTATTTTGTGGTAGAGTAACCTACCATCCCACTCTCCTAACAGAGTCCACCAAATATCTGATTCACTTTGGTTATTGACTTTACACATGATTTATAACACCTAAAGATAAACCTGTGTTCCAACACTACTATTTCTGGAGTGCATCCCAGAAGATGGTGACAGGTTTTTGGTGATAATCTGTGTTGCATTATTTCTGATGATATGCATTCTCCACTCTGAAACCCACACAACTGTTTCATTATCACACACACACACACAGAGCTCTGCTCTCCCACACAGCCTTATAATCACTGGTTATCACCTCTCTCTGGTTGGCCTCACTGAGCACCTATAGCCTATACCCATCTGACACCTATAGGTAGCCTAGCTGTATGAATGAAGAACTGGCAGGGTGCTAATTGTAAAGAATTAACGGTCAGTTTGATTCCCAATTATCTCATCTCCTTCTCATTGTGTGTGTGTGTGTGTGTGTGTGTGTGTGTGTGTGTGTGTGTGTGTGTGTGTGTGTGTGTGTGTGTGTGTGTGTGTGTGTGTGTGTGTGTGTGTTTGTGTGTGTGTGTGTGTGTGAGAGAGAGAGAGAGAGCGAGAGAGAGAGAGAGCGAGAGAGAGAGAGGGAAAGAGAAAGAAAGAGAGAGAGAGAGATAGAGAGAGAGAGAGAGAGAGAGAGAGAGAGAGATGAGAGCGTGACCTCACTGCAATCTGCACAGCTGCGCGAGGGAGAGCAAGCAGAGAGAGCGAGAAGAGAGAGAGGGGTTGCCTGGTTGCCTTAACGGGCTCAGTTCGGGGAAATAGCACAACAGATTGCGCTTTTAAACAGCCTACGCCGATATGTATTCTTCAGTTTCTGGTGCATTAAACGCGAAATCAGAAACCAACACCCACTCGGTTAACGTCAATAATAATCGGTAAGGAATATTCGATGAGTGAGATGGACGAGTCGTCTCTGTTGGATTTGCTGGAGTGTTCAGTGTGTTTGGAAAGGCTGGACACTACAGCTAAAGTCCTGCCTTGCCAACACACCTTCTGTCGCCGCTGCTTGGAGAACATAGTCAGCTCCAGAAACGAACTGAGATGTCCCGAATGTCGCATCCTAGTCGGCTGTGAGGTGGACGACCTCCCCGCGAATATCTTGCTGGTCCGCCTGCTGGACGGGATCAAACAGCGGCCACGGAATGCAGGCAGTACCAGACAGTCCCAGGTGGGGGGCGGAGAGTCATTGGGTTGTGCAGCCGGGATCAGCGCCTCTCCCCCGGGCAGTGGGATCAGGGACCTGCCGGTGGCCACAAGGAGCTCCCCCGTCAAGGTACTTAGCTCTGCTACTTGGTATTTGGACTGGTTGGCTGCCAACTTGCTGTACAGAATGTTCCTTGGCTAGAATTCTGAAGAACCGAGTTGCTGTATACATGTGTGGGGGTGGTGGGGTTGCATAGCTGGACAACTGAGAATCTGTTTGGGAAATCTAATTTCACACACTAATGTGTTGAAAGACTTCCTATGTGTGCTCTACCCCCAACTCCTGCAGCGAAAGACACAATTAGACAGAATTGAGCTATGGAGAGAGAGAGAGAGAGAGAGAGAGGGAAAGAGAGGGGAGGGGGTATAGAGAGAGAGAGAAAGTAAGAGATACCTGTGCTATTCATGTTATTGCTAGACAGACAAGCGAGGTATAGCTGCGAGATATGATTTAGTTACCTCAGTGGCATGGCTGTGCTGTGTTCAGGTAGTCTAGAGATGCAGCCGGCCGACAGCTGCATATGTTTCATAACGGAGGCTGAACAATAACAGCCAGCACAGTGGGCCTTTAAATATAAGCTACTCTAGGTTTATTAACAGTATCCTAAGGTTTCTGGATGTTAGGGCCTATACTGTATGGATGTTTTATAGGCAGATAACATATTTGTTAATGCTTTCAGCTCCATGTCGTAGCATGTCAAGTCTTTGGCCAATAGGCCACATGATGTCATTAAGAGTGCCTTTTATTCTCACACTTCTCAATCCTCTGAAGGGGAGCAGGGTGACTATTGAACATGAGCCCAGGACTGAGAGAGTGTGTGGTGGGCTGCAGTCAGCTGACCTGCCAGATAGAACCACTAGCAGAAGCAGTAGACTCTAAACACTCATCATGAGTTGAGTACTGGAACGCTTACTCTCCCCCACTCTTTGTCTCTCAATGTATTTCTCTTTCTCTCTCTCTCTGACCAGTCACTGTTTGTTTTAGCTCCTTTGTGAGAGCAGGACACTCTGGAGACTCGGAGTAGAAAACACTCACAACCTCCCCCTCTCTCCCACCTAATTGATGGGAAGTTCGGCTCTTTTTTACTGAATCCGATCTTTCAACTAATTTCGTTCATTTGAGTCAGTAATGCCAAGAGCACGCAGGACCTACTGTCCACGAACAATGAACTGAAAACTCGAAATAGTAATAATTATACAAGCCTCTCGTTCACATGTCGTTCCCCATAAAGGGTTTATTGGAGCTGTCATTTTGACTGAGATTTGTAAATGCGTGCTTTAAACGATGTGAAATTGTTTATTACTAGGCATACAAATAAGATGATTTATTGGTACAATTGAAAACGAGGTCTAGTTGTGGCCGCAACCGGACTAGATTGTGAACGACTCTTGTAGGAATGCATTGCTTGGGGTGATTAGCACAATATCTTTCGCCAAGTGGTGCACCCCAGACGATTCGCTCTCGAGTTCGAGTGTTGAGAAGAGTTTTGGCTGTATGTTTTGGCTCTACAAAGCTGTGTCCATCAAAACATTCAATAATCAATTATTTGCATTCATTATTGCACCATGCGATCAATTACCAGTTATACACATATTTCTTTCTTCTATATACTGCCTGCAGCGTGATCAACTTTGTCTGTGCACATAATTATATGACAGACAGTTGTTGACCGGAGCACGTCTCTGGAGTCACCGGAGGAGCGCACATTAATCCTGCTGTAGAATTCATTGCGGCCAGCAGGTCAAAGGAACGACTAAAATTAACGAGTGACTCAGAAAAACTAGTCATGACTCTGAAGTCACTAAAATTAGTCTATCAAAATGAACGAATCGTTTGCGAACATCACATCTATTCACTACCCAAACTCCACAGGACGTAGTTATGGTGTGCAATGTGTGTGTATGTACGTGCGTATACAATGAGTATACAACACATAAAGGACACCTGCTCTTTCCATGACCTAAACCATAAACCGGACGGTACACGTTTCAGTGGGGGAGCTCAGGTCATGTTGTGCACAAGCATAAATCACATCCGTAATTTAGTCCTGTCCGAATCTGCGGTGTCAGTCATTTTTACTTGGCAGGAAGAATTTATTCCAGCCCTAAAAACCTACTATTTTCGTCAATCTCCCAAGTCCTCTGATAATACTTATCCTGTGCGAGTCGTCATCCCAGTATTTTAAGGGATATTACAGTTTATCAGGTGCTGCAACCAGTTTGGGTAAGAACATGGGAACAGATGTATTGTTAAAACAAAGTGTTGCACGTAGCCTACATATGAATATTTTTTTGTCACATATTAACTTTCCTAGTACCATGTACCATGGTACATAGTACCATGTTTGTCTTTTAAAATATGAAGTGGACGATATTGTCCCAGTGAACTGACCAAATACGTCAGTTAATTAAATGTCTGCATTGGTTACAGTTCATGCTTCTTATTGGTTATTATTTGGACTTTCTCTGAACTGAAGACCATTAGGCCAACATTAGGCTATCCCTGTACATGTGAAATATCTTCGTCTAGAGGAGCCTCCAGGCTGCCGTCATACCGGTACATGTTGAATGAGGAAAACAAATAATTACAGGGGCAGCTTGGTAAAACTAATCCCTTCCGGAATCATCGACTGTAAAACGGACATGCTGGGGTAATAATTACATAATGGACATTCTATAGTAATACTAGTCCAGTGCAAATAGAGCTATAGACTGACCAGGTGAATCCAGGTGAAAGATTTGTCCTTTATTGATGTCACTTTTTGAATCACTTCAATCAGTGTAGATGAAGGGGGGAGACAGGTTAAATAATGAGTTTTAAGCCTCGAGACAATTGAGACATGGGTTGTGTATGTGTGCCATTCAGAGGGTGAATGAGCAAGACAAAATATGTAAGTACCTTTGAATGGGTTTGGTAGTAGGTGCCAGGCGCACCGGTTTGTGTCAAGTACTGCAAAGCTGCTGGGTTTTTCCACACTCAACAGTTTCTAGAGTGTATCAAGAATGGTCAACCATCCAAATGACATCCAGCCAACTTGACACAACTGTGGGAAGCATTGGAGTCAACATGGGCCAGCATCCCTGTGGAATGCTTTTGACGCCTTGTAGAGTCCATGCCCCGACGAATTGAAGCTGTTCTGAGGGCAAAAATGGGGGTGCCCTAATTTTTGGTATACTCAGTGCATGTTTGTACGAATGTTTTTGAGGTCAGCCTTTCCCCCGCTGAGTTTCAGAGGTGCTTCATGGTGACATCACCACCCACAGACCACGGCTTTGAAGTGTGTTCACCTGTATTTACAGGTAGTTCTGAGCCTTGATCTCTGCTGCCATTAGTAACACACCCTGGTGATGACAGGGCAGCGCAGGCCACCACCTTACATTACTACTACACTAATAGCAGCAGAGGGGGTTGGAGTGTTTGTTTTGTATCTGAGTTCAGGCAGACAGACTGACATTAAAGTTTCATATAAGCTTTTACTTCTGACAAGAGAGGAGGACACAGCTGCCACTACTGACACCATCACACACACACACACACACACACACACACACACACACACACACACACACACACACACACACACACACACACACACACACACACACACACACACACACACACACACACACACACACACACAGCTATGTATTACTATACTTGTGAGGAGTTTTTTTGGGATCAACAATTGATTCCCATTCAACTTCCTATTTTCCTTAACCCCTAACCTTGACCCCTAACCTTGACCCCTAACCCTAACATTAACCCCTAACCCTAACTCTAACCCTAACATTAACCCCTAACCCTAATTCTAACTCTAACCCTAACCTTAACCCCTAACCCTAATTCTAACTCTAACCCTAACATTAACCGATAACCCTAATTCTAACTCTAACCCTAACCTTAGCCCCAACCCTAATTCTAACTCTAACCCTAACCTTAACCCCTAACCCTAACCCTAATTCTAACATTAACCCCTAACCCTAATTCTAACTCTAACCCTAACCTTAACCCCTAACCCTAATTCTAACCCTTAACCTAATCGCTATGTCTAAGTGTGGACTGGCAAAATATCCTCACCTTTTTACATTTTAGTTGGTTTACTATTCTTGTTAGGACTTGGTACTCACAAGTATCGTAAAACATGTCCACACACATGCGCACGCAGACACACACACGCACACACACACATGCACACACACACATACTCTCTCTTTCTCCCTCTCTTTTTCTCTCGTTCTTTCTTTCCAGATAGCCCATATGTTGGTAATGTGCTGCAATCCTTTAGCTCTGTGAGGAATGCTTTCGACAGTCATTTTCATGGGTGTGTGTGTGACAGAGAGGGAGGGAGAAAAATAGCAAGAGAGATGGGTTAGTTTAAGATGTCCCCTACAGACTAGACAGCCAGCCGTAGCTGTGCTTTATTCCACTGAACACTTACACCCTCATCATTTATTAATTAAGGAGCAAGAATATAATTTAATGTGTGTGTGTGTGTGTGTGTGTGTGTGTGTGTGTGTGTGTGTGTGTGTGTGTGTGTGTGTGTGTGTGTGTGTGTGTGTCCGTGCGCGTGGGACTGCTGCTGTTCCAGTTCGAAGCAGGGGATAAAGGGCAGAGAGGATTCAGAGGGGACCTTTTGTCTTTGCTGACAAACACACACACTTATATATACAGTACACACACAGCTCAGCCCACAGGGAGAGCCTCTGATATGGAGAGCACATTGAAGGCAAGCAGACACATGCAGTATTAATGCAGTAATGTGGTATTAATGAAGTTTTAGTAAAGGTAATGTGTAATGTGTATGTAATGAGTGTCAGGTTGTTGATTTTGGTGATGACTGACTTACTGGACTGTTACTGCCTCTCAACCTTTTTTTCTTTCACCATGACAGGAAAATTAACATATTACAAGGTAACTATTTACAAATGATTTACAAGTATGGCGAGTCGCTGACTTACTTCTGTGATTGTGAAAAAATGAAAGCAGTGCTGTCACGAGGTTGCTGTCACGCAGGTTACCATGACAACGATCACAACAACAGGGTCAAAGTTGAATGTCTCTTGCTCTTTACCGCCAAAAGCAATGGCGATATAAAAGGCAAATCCTGACAAGAATGTGGTAAACAATTATTTTTTCAGGCAGCATACCGCATATCCTATGTATTTGGTATTTTAGTTTTTTATTAGGATCCCCATTAGCAGTTGCGAAAGCAGCAGCTACTCTTCCTGGGGTCCACATGAAACATGACATAATACAGAACATTAATAGACAAGACCAGCTCAAGGACAGAACTACATACGTTTAAAACATCACACATCGCCTAAATATCAGTGCATACACACAAAATATCTTGGCGAAATAGGAGAAAGGTGTTGTGAAGTGTTGCTTTATTATAATTATTTTAAACCAGGTTTGCTGTTCTCTTGGGCAATCTGAGATGGAAAGTAGTTCCATGCAATCATGGCTGTATATAATACTGTACATTTTCTTACATTTCTTCTGGATTTGGGGACGGTGAAAAGACCCCTGGTAGCATGTCTGGTGGGGTAAGTGTGTGTGTCAGAGCTGTGTGTAAGTTGACAACGCAAACAATTTGCCATTTTTAACACATTCATGTTTCTTATAAAAACAGGAAGTGTTGCAGTCTGTCTCTCCTCTACTTTTAGCCAAGAGAGACTGTCATGAATAGTATTGATATTAGCCCTCTGATTACAGTGAAGAGCAAGATGTGCCGCTCTGTTCTGGGCCAGCTGCAGCTTAACTAGGTCCTTCTTTGCAGCATTTGACCATATGACTGGATAAGATGAAACTAGATTCTGCAGGACTTGGTTTGTGGAGTGTGGTGTCAAAAAAGCAGAGCATCTCTTTATCACAGACAGACCTCTCCCCATCTTAACCATTGAATCAATATGTTTTGACCATGACAGTTTACAATCCAAGGTAACACCAAGTAATTTAGTCTTCTCAACTTGCTTATCCATTATCAGATTCAGCTGAGGTCTAGAACGTAGGGAATGATTTGTACCAAATACAATGCTCTTCATTTTAGAGATGTTCAGGACTAGCCTGAGATTTCTTGCCACCCTTTCTAAAACTGACTGCAACTCTTTGTTTAGGGTTGCACTAATTTCACTAGCTGTGGTTTCTGACTTGTATAGGGTGTAATAATCAGCATACATAGACACACAGGCTTTGTTTAATGCCATTGGCAGGTTATTAGAAAAAAAGAGAGTCAAGAGAGCTGCCCTGCAGTACACCACACTTGTTTTATATTAGAGTAGCTTCCATTAAAGAAAACCCCTTGTGTTCTATTAGATAGATACCTATAAAGGTTGAAAAGCCATAACATGTTCGTTTTTTCATCAGCAGATCAAAGTTAGGGCTGTTACGGGGACCGTATTACTGCCACACCGGCGGTCACAAGTCATGAAGGCAGTCAAATTCCACATGATCGTTTAGTCACGGTAATTAGGCTTCTCCAAGCTCTGATGCTGCTGATGGTCATTAGTAGCCTACCAAACTTGCTAACTGCCTGGAACTCAGCACTCCATTGTCCATCTAATCACGCTGACATCAATGCAAATGTATTTGAAAATCTAATCAAACACTTCATGAGAGCCCATGAGCTCATGTTGCTCAACATTTCAATAAGCTATGCAATTGTATGAGAAAACTGATGTTATGGCCTCTATTAAAAAGAGGAGGATCCCATCGGCTTTCTATAGGCTAGGCCTACTATATTTATTTATAAACTTTCCTAATATTAAGCACATTGTTTATATTTACAACAGGAGTATAGCCGACCTGGCTGGTATGAAAATAAACCACGGGTGTAACGGTTTTCTACGTGTGAAGGAGAGTCGGACCAAAATGCAGCGTGTAGATTGCGATCCATGTTTAATGAACAAACGTAAAACACGAATCAATTATAAACACTACAAAACAAAGAACGTAACGAAAACCGAAACAGCCTATACTAGTGTAATCTAACACAGGAACAACGACACTAAGGACATCAAGAAAAAACCCAACACCAAACAGGCTACCTAAATATGGTTCCCAATCAGAGACAATGACGAACACCTGCCTCTGATTGAAAACCATATCAGGCCAAACATAGAACTAGACAAACTAGACATGAAACATAGAATGCCCACTCAGCTCACACCCTGACCAACCAAAACATAGAAATATACAAAGTAAACTATGGTCAGGGTGTGACAGTACCCCCCCCCCCCCCCACCTGAACCTATAGGGGAGGGTCTGGGTGGGCATCTGTCCGCGGTGGCGGCTCTGGTGCTGGATGTGGCCCCCACTTCACCTTAGTCTTCCCCCACCTTATCCTCTTCCGTGGCCTCCTCACCATGGCAACTCTTCTCAATGGACAGAGGGACGGCAGCTCGGGACAGAGGGGCGGAAGCTCTGGACAGAGGGGCGGCAGCTCCTGGCTGACTGGCGACCCCTGGCTGACTGGCAGATCTGGAAGAGTCTGGTCGACTGGCAGATCTGGAAGAGTCTGGTCGACTGGCAGATCTGGAAGAGTCTGGTCGACTGGCAGATCTGGAAGAGTCTGGTCGACTGGCAGATCTGGAAGAGTCTGGTCGACTGGCAGATCTGGAAGAGTCTGGTCGACTGGCAGATCTGGAAGAGTCTGGTCGACTGGCAGATCTGGAAGAGTCTGGTCGACTGGCAGATCTGGAAGAGTCTGGTCGACTGGCAGATCTGGAAGTGTCTGGTCGACTGGCAGATCTGGAAGAGTCTGGTTGACTGGCTGCTCTGGCTGCTCCATGCTGACTGGCTGCTCTGGCTGCTCCATGCTGACTGGCGGCCCTGGCTGCTCCATGCTGACTGGCGGCCCTGGCTGCTCCATGCTGACTGGCGGCCCTGGCTGCTCCATGCTGACTGGCGGCCCTGGCTGCTCCATGCTGACTGGCGGCCCTGGCTGCTCCATGCTGACTGGCGGCCCTGGCTGCTCCATGCTAACTGGCGGCTCTGGCGGCTCCTTGCAGACTGGCGGCTCTGGCGGCTCCTTGCAGACTGGCGGCTCTGGCGGCTCCTTGCAGACTGGCAGCTCCTTGCAGACTGGCAGCTTTGGCGGCATCCTGCAGACTGGCAGCTCTGGCAGCTCTATGCAGACTGGCAGCTCCTTGCAGACTGGCAGCTCCTTGCAGACTGGCAGCTCCTTGCAGACTGGCAGCTCCTTGCAGACTGGCAGTTCTGAACAGGCGGGAGACTCCGGCAGCGCTGTAGAGGAGGAAGGCTCTAACAGTGCTAGACAGGCGGGAGACTCCGACAGCGCTGGAGAGGAGGAAGGTTCTGGCAGCGCTGGACAGGCGAGGCGCACTGTAGGCCTGATGCGTGGTGCTGGCACTGGTGGTACTGGGCTGAGGACACGCACAGGAAGCCTGGTGCGGGGAGCTGCTACCGGAGGGCTGGGGTGTGGAGGTGGTACTGGAAAGACCGGACCGTGCAGGCGCACTGGAGCTCTTGAGCACCGAGCCTGCCCAACCTTACCTGGTTGAATGCTCACGGTCGCCCTGCCAGTGCGGCGAGGTGGAATAGCCCGCACTGGGCTATACAGGCGAACCGGAGACACCGAGCGCAAGGCTGGTGCCATGTAAGCCGGCCCAAGGAGACGCACTGGGGACCAGATGCGTAGAGCCGGCTTCATGGCATTAGGCTTGACGCTCAATCTAGCCCGGCCGACACGCGGAGCTGGAATATACCGCACCGGGCTATGCACCCGCACTGGGGACACCGTGCGCACCACTGCATAACACGGTGCCTGTCCGGTCTCTCTAGCCCCCCGGTAAGCACAGGGAGTTTGCGCAGGTCTCCTACCTGACGTAGCCATACTCCCTGTTAGCCCCCCCCCAATACATTTTTGGGGCTGACTCTAAAGCCTACGTCCGCGCCGCCTTGCTTGCTTCGCAAACTCCATTCTCCTATATCCATCCGCGCACTGCTCCATCGAATCCCAGGCGGGCTCCGGCGACCGCCCACCTGTCTATCTCCTCCCAAGAAGTATAGTCCATACTGTACTCCTCTTTGGGCTGCTCCTGTTGCCTCTTCTCCTGCTGCACCTTTGGGCGGCTACACTCCCCTGGTTTAGCCCAGGGTCCTCTCCCGTCGAGGATTTCCTCCCATGTCCAGAAATCCTTATTCCGCATCTCCTCTTTGGGCTGCTCCTGCCTGTTGACACGCTGCTTGGTCCTTTTGTGGTGGGTGATTCTGTAACGGCTTTCTTGTGGTGAAGGAGAGTCGGACCAAAATGCAGCGTGTAGATTGCGATCCATGTTTAATGAACAAACGTAAAACACGAATCAATTATAAACACTACAAAACAAAGAACGTAACGAAAACCGAAACAGCCTATACTAGTGTAATCTAACACAGGAACAACGACACTAAGGACATCAAGAAAAAACCCAACACCAAACAGGATACCTAAATATGGTTCCCAATCAGAGACAATGACGAACACCTGCCTCTGATTGAGAACCATATCAGGCCAAACATAGAACTAGACAAACTAGACATGAAACATAGAATGCCCACTCAGCTCACACCCTGACCAACCAAAACATAGAAATATACAAAGTAAACTATGGTCAGGGTGTGACAACGGGGAAAAGTGTCCTCCATTCACTATTTAAGTACATAGATGACATGTATTTTATCCCGCTGACCCTGTTTCGATATGTAAAGACAAGATTAAATCAAGAATATTCTGCTGTGTGACAATATTAGCCTATCACTTGTGAATTATATTTTATCACTTGTGAATGATGCCCAGCATAAGTGTCACGCCCTGGTCTTAGTATTTTGTGTTTTCTTTATTATTACCGTAACAGTAAGAAACAATGCCTTTTTATTGCTACTTTTTTCAAATCATAGTCACACAGCTCATGTACCCTAGCCTATAGGCCTATATGTTTTAATAAGGTTTGTATCACAACTAAAGTGGGCAAATAACTTCTTAAGATTAAGAACATTAATTCGCTTTACAAGGGGTGTAGAGCCTAACTGGCATATATAAGCAGCGTGTGAGTTTCAAGTTTGGGGAAGATACTATTCACCATAAAATTCACCTTTATAATAAAAGCATTACATGCATAACTGCATTTGTGGTCACTTTGAGAATGGTGTTTTCCGATAATGGAACATTCGCGCTTATAGCCTACTGCCGTGTGCGCATTGCTACGCTTATAATGCGAAGAAATACCCTAATAGTTTATCAACATTTTAAGCTAAACGTTCTGATCTGTTGCGTCAGCCACATTGCGTAAAAAACATATTTTGATGCTTGTGGTTATATTAATTTTGGATCTATCGCATCCCATATCTGTCCCAGACTATGTTTGGAATATGTATTTCTCACACAGAATAGAATAGGTCAACTCTTGTACTATGGGGGATAGTAGATTGACATAGGATTTTGTTTTGCTGTTCGTTAGGCCTACTCATCTTGTTGGCTGATGAAAAGTAAATGTGGACAGTTCTTCCAATATCTTCAATATGCGCCTCGGAATTGGATAAGGACACGTGCAGTAGCGTCCCTGATGTGCCTGTCTTCACTTGTAGCCCATGAGAAAGGCCCAATCACATGATGGAGCACACAACATTCAGGGAGAAGAGCACAACGGCCACTGGCCACAAAAGGCATGGATGTTTTTAGGGTGCATTACGGCCACACAAAGGCGATGCCGCCATGAAATTCTAGGCATTATCAAGTGCTTGTCAAATTGTGAATGAGTGACTGATGTAGTGTTCACAGCCTGCACAATAAACAAAGCAGAGCTCATGCTTTTCAAGCAACTTTTTTCAAATCATCATTAGAATCTCATCATGCAGGCTTAACAATGTATTAAAAATCTAAACATATAGCCCAACGTTTGTAGAACAACTAAAGTTACATTAATAACTCTAAATTAAGCATATAGGAATATTTCTGTGTTAACCGCTCAACACAGAATAACAGCATGTGCGCACTCCCTAAAATCGTTTGGAGAAAATATCCTTTCTATTTTATTCAGCTTTGTTCAATGTATTCTTCAGACTATAAAAAAATGCCATGGAATTCTAAGCAAATCTTGTCTAATAAATGAACTAGTGTAGCCCACAACCATATATCATAGCCAGATCAGGACCTAACATCAGGACATCTTAGAGTATGCTATTCTGTTCTTCTGAAATAGACTACATTTTCTTCATATCATGCTTCTTTAGACCAGTCTAAAATAAATAATGGGTTTATTGTGAAGGTGTAGGCTATATTACATGTATGTATTAGACTTTTAAAATGTAGATGCTCCAAAGGTCTGCATCAGGTCTGCATCATGTGTGGAAGCCAGGAGATGCTAAATGTGTTTATGTTAATTACGGTCAATTACCATGTGACCAACAGTTATTTGCTTGACAATCACCGGCTGGTTAAATTTCGTGACTGCCCCAGCTCTAATTATGGTTAATAATTTCAAAGGCTAACAGTACAGCTCCCACAATCTTCTTATTATCAATTTATTTCAACCAATCATCAGTCATTTGTGTCAGTGCAGTATATATTGAGTGGCCTTCTTTTTAAGCATGCTGAAAGTCTGTTGTTAATTTGGTCAAACACAGTTCTTTCCAAAATGGTGCTAGGAGTCGGCAGCAAGTTGGTTGGCCGGCTGTTAGAGCCTGTAAAGGGTGTGTTACCATTCTTGGGTTGCAGAATGACTTTGGCTTCTCTCCAGGTCTGAGACAAACATTATTTTCCAGACACAGATAAAAAAAAATGTCAAATAGGAGTGGCAATATAGTCCGCTTCCATCCTCAGTATCTTTCCATCTACGTTGTCAATACCAGGTGGTTTCTCATTATTGATGGACAACAATCATTTCCCCACCTCAACCTCACGAACTTTACAGAATTCAAAATTGCAATGTTTTTCTTTCATTGTTAGGTATTTTATGAATGAATATGATGTCTCACAGTTTGTTGTTGGCATTTCATGCCTAAGTTTGCCTACTTTGCCATTGAAATAGTCATTGAAGTAACTGGCAACATCAAAAGGTTGTGTGATAAATGAGCCATCAGATTCAATGAAAGAGGGAATTGAATTAGTCTTTCTGCCTATAATTTAATTGAACATATTCCAAAGCTTTTCCGTCATACTTTTGTCATTTATCTTGTTTTCATAATACAGTTTCTTCTTTTTGTTCAGTTAAGTCACCTCATTTCTCAATTTACATGAAGTTTGCTAATCAGATGTGCCTCGTCCCTCTCAACCATACAGCTTTTCAATTCCTCATCAATCGATGTGGGTTTAACAACTCTAACAGTCAATTTCTTAATAGGTTCATGCTTATCAATAACTGGAAGAAACAATTTCATAAATGGACCAAGTGCAGTGTCTGAATGCTCCTCATCAGACCAACACATATTTTGTTGTATCTTAAACATAGGAATCAGTACAAAAATGTTGTATGATCTCTTATACACTATTTTAAGCCCAGCTTTTCAGACGTTATATTCTCTAGATATGGCCACTATATTATGGTCAATACATCCAGTGTGTACAGATACAGACAGCTTCATTGCAACGTTCTGCAGCATTGGTAGAAATGATACATGTGGATGATCTAGTTCCTGTACTGTTTGTAAACATCCTGGTAGGTTGATTAATAACCTGAACCAGATTAAAGGCACTGGTTACAGTGAGTAGCTTCCTCTTGAGCGGACAGCTATCTGTTAACATCACACACATTGTCAAGAATTGCAAACATATTATCCAGATAATGAATGTTAGCACTTGGTTGCATATAACAGCACCTCAAAAGAAATTGCTTTAGATGAGGCAGGTGAACATGCAACCACAACACTTCAACAGCATTACACATGAGAGCCCCTCCCAGCTATACAGAAATATGGCTCTGAACATATACAACAATGCCTCCGCCATAGGCATTCCTGTCTCTTCTGTGGATGTTATATCCCTGTATTGTTACTGCTGTATCATCAAAGGAATTATCTTAGTGAGTCTCAGAGATGGCCAATATATGAATGTTATCTGATTTTAGCAGCCTTATTTCCAAGGATACATATATTAATATGGGTTATTTTAAGCCCTTTTTAAGCTCTTTCCTGGGTAGCTGATCAGAGATGGACATAATATGAAGGGAAAAAACACACAAAGCATGACAAGAACATTGTTCGGCTAATAGAGTCAGTCAATCAGGCACTTGTGAGTGTCAGTTGGTGTATGTGTGTGTGTGTGTGATGTGGGGCTGAAGCTACCGACCTGGAGGCTAGGCTCTCTCACTCTTCCTATTCTGATGGGAGGGAAAGTGGGCAATGAGCCTGTCGTAGCGGATGTACCCAATGTCCCCACGCTCTCTGATATATTTCATGGCTGGGATCAGTTCTTTCCTCCTCAGGCGCACAGCTTCCGAGTAGTCCTCGCTAAGGAAGATGTTGGTTCCTCTCAAGTTCCTGTCTCTCTCCAGAACAGCCATTCATTCTGTCCTTAAACCTCAGGAACTTGACCACTATAGGCCTGGGTCTGTCTCCTGGGCTGGTTACAGTTTTTTTCAGACTTGTGGGCGCGCTCCACCTCAATCTTCATATGATCCATCTGCAGCTTTTCACTGATACTTTTTCTTACCTTCTCCTCAGACTCGGCCCAGTGCTCAGTGCTCTGGTATGCCATCCACAATGATGTTATTCCTCCTGGACTGTCCCTCTAAATAGTCTGTTTTACCATTGTTAATAATGAGAGGACATATTGCTGCAAGTCTCTTTCAGGACATCCACCTCTCTTTGGGAGAACTGCAGACTGTTCTTAAGTCCCTGGACCTCTCTGGTCAGATCGTCCATTCTTTTGTTGGTTGAGTCCATCAGTATTTGGACAACGCTCTTTAAGCTACAGTATTTTCCTGTTGTTATAACAACTGCTTGTAGAACCCTTTTTGTCCGTTTAAAAGATCCTTTACCTGTGATAGAGAAACACTGTCCTCTCCATGACTCCCACCTTTGGATTTGGGTGCCATGTTAGCAATGTAGGCTAACGCTGGTAGTCCCACTCAGTCCCAGACAGGGCAGGTCTCAGGGCAGATTTAAACAGAAACAAACAGCAAGGCGCCACCTTTTTCTGCGATTACAGCTGTAAGTCGCTTGGGGTATGTCTCTATCAGTTTTGCACATCGAGAGACTGACATTTTTTCCCATTCCTCCTTGCAAAACAGCTCGAGCTCAGTGAGGTTGGATGGAGAGCATTTGTGAACAGCAGTTTTCAGTTCTTTCCACAGATTCTCGATTGGATTCAGGTCTGGACTTTGACTTGGCCATTCTAACACCTGGATATGTTTATTTTTGAACCATTCCATTGTAGATTTTGCTTTATGTTTTGGATCATTGTCTTGTTGGAAGACAAATCTCCGTCCCAGTCTCAGGTCTTTTGCAGACTCCATCAGGTTTTCTTCCAGAATGGTCCTGTATTTGGCTCCATCCATCTTCCCATCAATTTTAACCATCTTCCCTGTCCCTGCTGAAGAAAAGCAGGCCCAAACCATGATGCTGCCACCACCATGTTTGACAGTGGGGATGGTGTGTTGCTTTTACGCCAAACATAACGTTTTGCATTGTTGCCAAAAAGTTCAATTTTGGTTTCATCTGACCAGAGCACCTTCTTCCACATGTTTGGTGTGTCTCCCAGGTGGCTTGTGGCAAACTTTAACCGACACTTTTTATGGATATCTTTAAGAAATGGCTTTCTTCTTGCCACTCTTCCATAAAGGCCAGATTTGTGCAATATACGACTGATTGTTGTCCTATGGACAGAGTCTCCCACCTCAGCTGTAGATCTCTGCAGTTCATCCAGAGTGATCATGGGCCTCTTGGCTGCATCTCTGATCAGTCTTCTCCTTGTATGAGCTGAAAGTTTAGAGGGACGGCCAGGTCTTGGTAGATTTGCAGTGGTCTGATACTCCTTCCATTTCAATATTATCGCTTGCACAGTGCTCCTTTGGATGTTTAAAGCTTGGGAAGTCTTTTTGTATCCAAATCCGGCTTTAAACTTCTTCACAACAGTATCTCGGACCTGCCTGGTGTGTTCTTTGTTCTTCATGATGCTCTCTGCGCTTTTAACGGAACTCTGAGACTATCACAGTGCAGGTGCATTTATACGGAGACTTGATTACACACAGGTGGATTGTATTTATCATCATTAGTCATTTAGGTCAACATTGGATCATTCAGAGATCCTCACTGAACTTCTGGAGAGAGTTTGCTGCACTGAAAGTAAAGGGGCTGAATAATTCTGCACGCCCAATTTTTCAGTTTTTGATTTGTTAAAAAAGGTTGAAATATCCAATAAATGTCGTTCCACTTCATGATTGTGTCCCACTTGTTGTTGATTCTTCACAAAAAAATACAGTTTTATATCTTTATGTTTGAAGCCTGAAATGTGGCAAAAGGTCGCAAAGTTCAAGGGGGACAAATACTTTCGCAAGGTACTGTAACACACACGAGCTGATCAATATGGGAGTGTTGAAGTTGTGTGAAGAAAGAGTCTGTTGTAGTTGGAGAGAGCTGGAGAGAGAAAGAGAGAGAGAGAAGGAGATGGAGATAAAGAGAGAAATGGGAGATTGAAAGAGAGAAGTAGTGCGTAGCTGGGGGTGGAGATGCAGAGGGGTGTATAGGCCTAGATGAGGGTGTTGTGGGCTAAACAAGTTTTGAGCTTGGCTGTATTTCCCATGGGGTTAAAGGTTAACTCCTACCCCCCCCATGACACGCACACACACAAGGTTAAAAGGTTAACCCCCCGCCATTGTTAGTATGGAGATGAGGGTGAGAAGTCAGTCAGGTCTGGCGGCTGGCCTAGTGTAATTCATACACGGAGGGAAGGATAATAAGAAATGATCAGTCACCAATCTGACTGACCAGATCATCTCTCTGTGCAACTCAACAATGTATCAGCCCACTGAGACAAAGCCTGATGTATTATCACAGGATCTAACGTCAAACCCCAGACATGGTTACTCATCCTCCAGGTCGACACTACTATAAACATTAGGTATTAATGTTCTCCTGTGGAACACTTCTCTGAAGAATTATGTAATTAAAATGTGTTGCCTTTGTCTGTCTGTCTGTCTGCCTGTCTGTCTGTCTGTCTGTCTGTCTGTCTGTTCACATGTGTGAAAGCAGTGTGTCACATCCTGTTGCGACCAGGGTCTACTTTCTCTTTGTTTAGTCTACAGGAGGAGAGTGAAAGAGACAGAGAGACATAGTCAACAGGAGATAGCGGGATGGAGAGAGAGGAAGAGAGAGAGAGGTGTGAGCTGTAGGTCTTGTCAAACAAAGAGACATTGCCGGAGGAAATGTGGACATGATGTCATTGATCAGTCTGATTAGCTCACACACACACACACACACACACACATATATACACACACACACACATATATACACACACACACACATACACACACACACACACACACACACACACACACACACACACACACACACACACACACACACACACACACACCTCAGCTCCGATCTCTGTATTGACCAGCTTGCAGCAGAGCAGTTCCACAGTCCTGACAGATAATTTAAAACCCATTCTCTGTATGCTGTCTGCCAGTGCCTGGAATTGGCTATCTCCTCTGTGATGCAGTGTGTGTGTAATTGGCTATATCTCTGTGGGTGTAAAGGGAAATGGAGAGTCCATCATCTTTAGAGCCTCTCTCTCCCTCCATCCATCCCTCTCTCTCTTTCCCTCCATCCCTCTCTCTGTCAGGCTGAGTGATGCTGATGATTATTCTGCTGCAAATTAAACCTCTGTTTCATCAGGAGGCCTGGTGATCTCTCTCTCTCTCTCTCTCTCGCTCTCTCTCTCTCTCCCTCCCTCTCCCTTTCTCTCTCGCTCTTTCTCTCCCTCTCCCTTTCTCTCTCCCTCTCTCTCTCCCTTTCTCTCCCTCTCATTGTGGGGTGAAGTGATGTTTATCCTCACGGCAGATGCTTTAACGCTCTTCATTCTGAGGTTAATTTATTCTGATCAGCTTGACAGAGAGACTAGTGGCAACATACCAAACCCATCTCTCCTACCCTATCATCACATCCTTACTGACTGGTCACATACCAAACCCATCTCTCCTACCCTATCCTCACATCCTTACTGACTGGTCACATACCAAACCCATCTCTCCTACCCTATCATCACATCCTTACTGACTGGTCACATACCAAACCCATCTCTCCTACCCTATCATCACATCCTTACTGACTGGTCACATACCAAACCCATCTCTCCTACCCTATCCTCACATCCTTACTGACTGGTCACATACCAAACCCATCTCTCCTACCCTATCCTCACATCCTTACTGACTGGTCACATACCAAACCAGCCTCTCCTACCCTATCATCACATCCTTACTGACTGGTCACATACCAAACCCATCTCTCCTACCCTATCATCACATCCTTACTGACTGGTCACATACCAAACCAGCCTCTCCTACCCTATCCTCACATCCTTACTGACTGGTCACATACCAAACCCATCTCTCCTACCCTATCCTCACATCCTTACTGACTGGTCACATACCAAACCCATCTCTCCTACCCTATCATCACATCCTTACTGACTGGTCACATACCAAACCCATCTCTCCTACCCTATCATCACATCCTTACTGACTGGTCACATACCAAATCAGCCTCTCCTACCCTATCCTCACATCCTTACTGACTGGTCACATACCAAACCCATCTCTCCTACCCTATCCTCACATCCTTACTGACTGGTCACATACCAAACCAGCTTCTCCTACCCTATCATCACATCCTTACTGACTGGTCACATACCAAACCCATCTCTCTTACCCTATCCTCACATCCTTACTGACTGGTCACATACCAAACCAGCCTCTCCTACCCTAACTCACATCCTTACTGACTGGTCACATACCAAACCCATCTCTCCTACCCTATCCTCACATCCTTACTGACTGGTCACATACCAAACCCATCTCTCCTACCCTATCATCACATCCTTACTGACTGGTCACATACCAAACCCATCTCTCCTACCCTATCCTCACATCCTTACTGACTGGTCACATACCAAACCCATCTCTCCTACCCTATCCTCACATCCTTACTGACTGGTTACATACCAAACCCATCTCTCCTACCCTATCATCACATCCTTACTGACTGGTCACATACCAAACCAGCTTCTCCTACCCTATCATCACATCCTTACTGACTGGTCACATACCAAACCCATCTCTCCTACCCTATCCTCACATCCTTACTGACTGGTCACATACCAAACCAGCTTCTCCTACCCTATTATCACATCCTTACTGACTGGTCACATACCAAACCCATCTCTCTTACCCTATCCTCACATCCTTACTGACTGGTCACATACCAAACCCATCTCTCCTACCCTAACTCACATCCTTACTGACTGGTCACATACCAAACCCATCTCTCCTACCCTATCCTCACATCCTTACTGACTGGTCACATACCAAACCCATCTCTCCTACCCTATCATCACATCCTTACTGACTGGTCACATACCAAACCAGCCTCTCCTACCCTAACTCACATCCTTACTGACTGGTCACATACCAAACCAGCCTCTCCTACCCTATCCTCACCCAACCTCAAGTTCACATGGTTTGGATATATCTTATTCAATAGGGAGGTAATGGAGGAAAAAAATGATTTATGTGCACAATACTATGTTAGCCCACTGAGCTAAAGCCTAGGCATTTAATCAGGGAGCTTACACACGTCTTCAGGTCTCAGACAAGGTTACCCATTACATGAGAGTGGTTTACTGAACCATCTGCACCACACAGAGCTGCTATAATAGAGAGCTACTGTAGAAGGCAGAGGGAAACTGGGACAAGCAAACCCCCGCAGCGACACTTGTCTCCAAAATACACTTTTCTCTTCTACCTCATTTACACCAATTCTCAAATTCACCGCTCTCCGACCATTTCTCTCTCAACCTCTCTCCTGCTCGCTCTTTCTCCCTGTCTCCCGCTCTCTCTTTCTCCCTCTTCCTCTTTCTCTATCCCTCTCTGCTTCTTTGTCTCTTCCTCAGCCTCATGCTGGTATGAGTGGCATGATAATGCCTATCTGCTGAATACAGCTGCCAGCGCTCTCTCTTTCTCTCTCTCTCTCTCTCTTTCTCTCTCTCTCTCTCTCTGTCTCTCTCTCTCTCTCTCTCTTTCTCTCTCTCTCTCTCTCTCTCTCTCTCTCTCTCTCTCTCTCTCTCTCTCTCTCTCTCTCTCTCTCTCTCTCTCTCTCTCTCTCTCTCTCTCTCTCTTTAAAAACAAAACAAAGTATCATCAGGAAAGGATCCCTCCTTTCTGTTCATGCCTTGATTAAAGGAAATTATTAGATCCCACCTCTTCACTCCTAGTCAGTCACAGAGTTATAATAGTACTGTACCTGTCTACTAGGAAAATAGTGAAATGGAATTGTTCATGTGATGTTTCGTTCCAAATAAGTCACTCATATTGAGACAGAAGTACAGTCAGCCACACTGTGTGTGTGTGTGCACGCGCGCGCATGCATGCCTCTGTGTGTGTGCTTGCGATCAACTACAGCTTCAGGGATTGTACTACTTTTCTCTCTCTCTCTCTCTCTCCTGCTGATCTCTCTCTTGTCACATACTGTCTTTGATGTCCTCTTTTGTTTTGTGTATCTCATTACCATTATAAAGCAGAGTGTTTTTAAACATCACGCTCTCATTCTCTACTCTATCTCAGTCTACAGTTCTGTCTAGTCTATTCTGAGAGCCAGGTTAGAGAGAAAGGTGTGTGAGCAATGATTCTCACAGGCTATATTTAAGCAATAAGGCCTGAGGAGGTGTGGTATATGGCCAATATACCACGGCTAAGGGCTGTTCTTAGGTACGACGCAAAGCAGAGTCCCTGGACACAGCCCTTAGTCGTGGTATATTGGCCATATATCACAAACCCCTGAGGTGCCTTATTGCTATTAGAAACTGATTACCAATGTAAATAGAGCTGTAAAATAAATGTTTTGTCAAACCTGTGGTATACGGTCTAATATACCACGGCTGTCAGCCAATCAGCATTCAGGGATCGAACCACCCAGTTTATAACTAGATACATTCCATCCAACAGATCTACAGAACTGCCTAGAAGATGTAGGGGTTGATTTGGGATGCACACACACACACACACACACAGTGGTGGTCTATGGACAGACAAGTTGGACAGACTGGTGTCTGCTGGTGGTCTGTGGACAGACAGGTGGGACAGACTGGTAACTGCTGGTGGTCTGTGGACAGGTGTGTCTGGGTGCATGCATGAGTGTGCATGTGACAGGTGGGTCAGCTGGCTCTGTTAGAGTCTATTTCTCTATTTGTTTTAATTAAATCAATGATGTGGACTATTAGAAAATAAATGAACAAGAAGGGTATACAACTGGACCCCATTTTAAGACATATCTCTCTCCCTCTTATTTGCACACTTTCTCTCTCTGTCTCTCTCTCTGTCTCTCTCTCTGTCTCTCTCTCTGTCTCTCTCTCTCTCTCTCTCTCTCTCTCTCTCTCTCTCTCTCTCTCTCTCTCTCTCTCTCTCTCATGGGCAGGTTAGGGTTAACCCACAGGACAGAGAGAGAGAGAGAGAGAGAGAGAAGGAGGGAGGGTGGGTGGGTGGGTGGGTGGGTGGGTGGGTATCTGTCTGTCTGAGTTGTGGCTGTGTTTCAGATGTCAGTGTGGTTTCCCCAGACTACACAGTGGTATGGACTTCTGCCCAGACTGAATACGGGCGCACGCACACACGCACACACACACACACACACACACACACACACACACACACAGAAAATATGATATTTAGCACCAGAGCTAGATCAGTGTGTGTGTGTGCGTGGTGTTTGTGAAGAGGACTTAAGGAAGTGGTTTTCCTGAGTCAGTCTCTAGTCACTCTCAAGCCCAGCCAGGTCACCCATGATACAAGTCAGTATTCGACGTCCATCCATGTCTGAGGATGTCGGGAGATGACATGGAAAATGGCCACTAGTGGCAACAGTGAGCGCTGTTACCTTCAAGTAGCTTTCGGTTTTGATAGGGCGTTGTGGACGGCGGATGGGCGTAAGCAGCGACCTCTGGTGTGAAAGGTTGCATGTTCGAATCCAGCGACTAAAACGTTTATTTATTTTTGTTTTAAGCCTATCCCAAACCTTAACCCTTACATTAACCATTCGGCGTTAATGCCTAACCTTATGATTTCAGAGTTAATGACTAAACTTAACCTTAAACACTTAGAAATTTGACGTTTGGAACAACTTTGAAAATTGAAGTTTGAGAAATATGGATGAAATATGGATGAACGTTTTTAATTGTGTGTGGTGTGGTGGGCAGGTGGTTTGAGGGGGCTGGAGAAAGACAGATATTTTTCATTTACTCCCTCCTTGTCGCTCATCCTTCTTTCTGTCTTTCATAAATCCTTCTTGTTATGGGAGAGTTGCTCTAGTCTCATTTAAAGATGGAATCCGCAGTAAGGGAAACAGCGCCACAATTCCACAATTATTGTTTTTGTTTTGTTGACAAAGAGGTTAGGATCGTCGCGGAACATGGTGAAAAAGAAAGTCATTTAGTGCTGTTCTGTCGTAGGTCCATTGATGTCCGAGGTAAGGAACAGTGTTCGTTGTTTTCAGTAACTTCTTTGTTGTAATATCTCATGACTGGAATGACAGATTTCCTCCTTTTGGCCACATGATAACTTTGGCTTTATGTGTGTCTAGAATTTAGTAGTGTGCATGTGTACGTGTATTCAGGTGTGTGTGTACGTGTATTCAGGTGTGTGTGTACGTGTATTCAGGTGTGTGTGTGTGTGTGTGTGTGTGTGTGTGTGTGATATGATGACCTGATCTCCCCTCTTAGTTCTCAGCTGCTCTCAGCTGTCCCCTGCTAGTGATGTCACCAGACAGCTGCAGCACAGTGATGACATCACTACATCAGCACTCAATATCAGCCAAGCCACAGAAAGACGTCAGCTGTGACAGCTGTCTCCATGGTGACTGAAAGGGGTGAGGCTCCTTTTGAAGCCCAGGACATGCGCTGGGAAGACCTGGGTCCTCTGGGAGAGGCATCAGGAGGGAGCTTTATGGGCCTAAATGTGTGTGTGTGTGTGTGTGTGTGTGTGTGTCCATGCTGTGGAAGACTCACCCTACCACTGTGGTGACTGGAGATGTACCCAGAATGCTTTGTGTCTAGGGTCCATCTGCTCTCCATCTGGGATGACACTGACAGACACTTCTCCCTCTCTCCATCTCTCTCTATCATCTCTTTCCTTTCCCTCTTTCTATCCTCTCTCTCATCTCTCCCTTCTTGGAACATTGCTGCGGGGACTTGCTTCTATTCATCTACAAGAGCATTAGTGAGGTCAGGCACTGATGTTGGGCGATTAGACCTGGCTCACAGTCGGCATTCAAATTCATCCCGAATGTGTTCAATGGAGTTGAGGTCAGGGCTCTTTGCAGGGCAGTCAAGTTCTTCACACCGATCTCCACAAACCATTTCTGTGTGGACCTCGCCTTGTGCAAAAGGGCAAACTGTTGCCACAAAGTTGGAAGCAAAGAATTATATGGAATGTCATTGTATGCTGTAGCGTTAAGATTTCCCTCCAGTGGAACTAAGGGGCCTAGCCCAAACCATGAAAAACAGCCCCAGACCATTATTCCTCCTCCACCAAACTTTACAGTTGACACTATGAATTGGGGTTGTCCTGGTATCCGTCAAACCCAGATTTGTCCGTCGTACTGTCAGATGGTTAAGCGTGATTCATCACTCCAGAGAACATGTTTCCACTGCTCCAGAGTCCAATGGCAGCAAGCTTTACACCACTCTAGCCGATGCTTGGCATTGCACTTGGTGATCTTAGGCTTGTGTGCACCTGCTCGGCCATGGAAACCCATTTCATGAAGCTCCCGACTAACAGTTATTGTCCTGACATTGCTTCCAGAGGCAGTTTGGAACTTGGTAGTGAGTGTTTCAACCGAGGACAGATGATTTTTACGCGCTTCAGCACTCAGCGGTCCTGTTCTGTGAGCTTGTGTGGCCTACCACTTCACGGCTGAGCCCTTTCCACTTCACAATAACAACACTTACAGTTGACCGGGGCAGCTGTAGCAGGGAATAAATTTGACAAACTGACTAATTGGAAAAGTCATGTAAGTATATAGTGTAAGTATACTGTCAGTTTGAATCAGAAGGAGCTAAGGTGTTGTGATGAGGTTAGATTCAGGTATTTGTTTTATGGCAGTAAGGTGTGGAACTAGATTGCTATAGGCTTCTAAAATGCATTCCAGGTTTATATATATATATATATAAGAGAGAGAGAGAGAGAGAACTCATACAAAACCATAGTTACACATCAATTAAAAAACTCAAATTCCTCCTCCACAGTAACTAAACACAACAGCCTCTGAATACCCCATATACTCATTAACAGATCAATATTGTTGACAAGTTTATAATAGGCAAACTCAACCCTTAGTCTCGCTGCCAACATTTCCTCCACAAAGCTCTCCCTCGCCACCCTCCAGATGGCGCCGGAGGAGAAGGCCGCCATTTTACAGTCTCCTAACCAATTGTGCTATTATGTTGTTTTTTTTGCGATATTTGTAAATTATTTTGTACATAATGTTTCTGCAACTGAATTTTACGGCAGAAAAAAGCTTCTAGATATCAGGACAGAGATCACTCACCTCGGATTAGACTAAGAGCTTCTAGATATCAGGACAGAGATCACTCACCTCGGATTAGACAAAGAGCTTCTAGATATCAGGACAGAGATCACTACCTCGGATTAGACAAAGAGCTTCTGGATATCAGGACAGAGATCACTACCTCGGATTAGACTAAGAGCTTCTGGATATCAGGACAGAGATCACTCACCTCGGATTAGACTAAGAGCGTCTGGATATCAGGACAGAGATCACTCACCTCGGATTAGACAAAGAGCTTCTGGATATCAGGACAGAGATCACTCACCTCAGATTAGACTAAGAGCTTCTAGATATCAGGACAGAGATCACTCACCTCGGATTAGACTAAGAGCTTCTAGATATCAGGACAGAGATCACTCACCTCGGATTAGACTAAGAGCTTCTAGATATCAGATCAGCGATCACTCACCTCAGAGTAGACTAAGAGGTTCTAGATATCAGGACAGAGATCACTCACCTCAGATTAGACAAAGAGCTTCTAGATATCAGGACAGAGATCACTCACCTTGGATTAGACAAAGAGCTTCTGGATATCAGGACAGAGATCACTCACCTCGGATTAGACTAAGAGCTTCTAGATATCAGGACAGAGATCACTCACCTCGGATTAGACAAAGAGCTTCTGGATATCAGGACAGAGATCACTCACCTCGGATTAGACTAAGAGCTTCTAGATATCAGGACAGAGATCACTCACCTCGGATTAGACTAAGAGCTTCTAGATATCAGGACAGAGATCACTACCTCGGATTAGATGAAGAGCTTCTAGATATCAGGACATAGATCACTCACCTCGGATTAGACTAAGAGCTTCTAGATATCAGGACAGAGATCACTCACCTCGGATTAGACTAAGAGCTTCTAGATATCAGGACAGAGATCACTACCTCGGATTAGATGAAGAGCTTCTAGATATCAGGACAGAGATCACTCACCTCGGATTAGACTAAAAGCTTCTAGATATCAGGACAGAGATCACTACCTCGGATTAGATGAAGAGCTTCTAGATATCAGGACAGAGATCACTCACCTCGGATTAGACTAAGATGTTCTAGATATCAGGACAGCGATCACTCACCTCGGATTAGACAAAGATTTCTTCAACAACAACAGCAGCAAGCAGGACTCACACGATATTCTCCAAACACCCCACAGGGCAGACATCCCAATTATTCTCAAAAGGAAGCGACGCAGAGGACGAAGAGCCGGATGCCTCTTCCGGACCCGCAGAAGACAACTAGGAAAGCTGTCATTACCGTCAATATTACTCGCCAACGTGCAATCATTGTACAATAAACTAGACGAGGTAAGATCACGAATATCCTACCAATGTGACATCAAAAACTGTAATATCCTATGCTTCACGGAATCGTGGCTGAATGACGACATGGATATTCAGCTAGCGGGATACACGCTGCACCGGCAGGATAGAACAGCACACTCTGGTAAGACGAGGGAGGGCGGTCTGCATATTTGTAAACAACAGCTGGTGCACGAAATCTAAGGAAGTCTCTAGATTTTGCTCGCCTGAAGTAGAGTATATTGTGATAAATTGCAGGCCACACTACTTGCCTAGAGAGTTCTCAGCTATACTTTTCGTGGCTGTTTATTTACCACCACAGACAGATGCGGGCACTAAGACCGCACTCAGTCAGCTGTATAAGGAAATAAGCAAACAGGAAACCACTCACCCAGAGGCGGCGCTCCTGGTGGCCGGAGACTTTAATGCAGGGAAACTTAAATCAGTATTACCAAATTTCTATCAACATGTTTAATGTGCAACCAGAGGGGAAAACATTCTAGATCACCTGTACTCCACACACAGAGACGTGTACAAAGCTCTCCCTCGCCCTCCATTTGGTAAATCCGACCACAACTCTATCCTCCTGATTCCTGCTTACAAGCAACAAATAAAGCAGGAAGCACCAGTGACTTGGTCTATAAAAAAATGGTCAGATGAAGAAGATGCTAAACTACAGGACTGTTTTGCTAGCACTTACTGAAACATGTTCCAGGATTCTTCCGATGACATTGAGAAATACACCACATCAGTCACTGGCTTTATCAATAAGTGCATTGAGGACGTCGTCCCCACAGTGACTGTACGTACATACCCCAACCAGAAGCCATGGATTACAGGCAACATTCGCACTGAACTAAAGGGTAGAGCTGTCGCTTTCAAGGTGTGGGACTCTGACCCGGAAGCTTACAAGAAATCCCTCTATGCCATGCGACGAACCATCAAACAGGCAAAGCGTCAATACAGGGCTAAGATTGAATCATACTACACCGGCTGCTCATGTGTTCTCTCTCTCTCCCCTCTCTCTGCTGTGTTCTCTCTCTCTCCCCTCTCTCTGCTGTGTGTTCTCTCTCTCCCCTCTCTCTGCTGTGTTCTCTCTCTCTCCCCTCTCTCTGCTGTGTTCTCTCTCTCTCCCCTCTCTCTGCTGTGTTCTCTCTCTCTCCCCTCTCTCTGCTGTGTTCTCTCTCTCCACTCTCTCTGCTGTGTTCGCTCTCTCTCCCCTCTCTCTGCTGTGTTCTCTCTCTCTCCCCTCTCTCTGCTGTGTGTTCTCTCTCTCCCCTCTCTCTGCTGTGTGTTCTCTCTCTCTCCACTCTCTCTGCTGTGTTCTCTCTCTCTCCCCTCTCTCTGCTGTGTGTTCTCTCTCTCCCCTCTCTCTGCTGTGTGTTCTCTCTCTCTCCACTCTCTCTGCCGTGTTCTCTCTCTCTCTCCCCTCTCTCTGCTGTGTTCTCTCTCTCTCCACTCTCTCTGCTGTGTGTTCTCTCTCCACTCTCTCTGCTGTGTGTTCTCTCTCACTCCACTCTCTCTGCTGTGTGTTCTCTCTCTCTCCACTCTCTCTGCTGTGTGTTCTCGCTCTCTCCCCTCTCTCTGCTGTGTTATCTCTCTCCACTCTCTCTGCTGTGTGTTCTCTCTCTCCACTCTCTCTGCTGTGTGTTCTCTTTCACTCTACTCTCTCTGCTGTGTGTTCTCTCTCACTCCACTCTCTCTGCTGTGTGTTCTCTCTCTCCCCTCTCTCTGCTGTGTTCTCTCTCTCCCCTCTCTCTGCTGTGTGTTCTCTCTCTGCTGTGTGTTCTCTCTCTGCTGTGTGTTCTCTCTCTCCACTCTCTCTGCTGTGTGTTCTCGCTCTCCACTCTCTCTGCTGTGTGTTCTCTCTCTGCTGTGTGTTCTCTCTCTCCACTCTCTCTGCTGTGTGTACTCTCTCTCCACTCTCTCTGCTGTGTGTTCTCTCTCTCCACTCTCTCTGCTGTGTGTTCTCTCTTTCCACTCTCTCTGCTGCGTGTTCTCTCTCTGCTGTGTGTTCTCTCTCTCCACTCTCTGCTGTGTGTTCTCTCTCTCCACTCTCTGCTGTGTGTTCTCTCTCTCCACTCTCTCTGCTGTGTGTTCTCTCTCGCCACTCTCTCTGCTGTGTGTTCTCTTTCTCCCCTCTCTCTGCTGTGTGTTCTCTCTCTCCCCTCTCTCTGCTGTGTGTTCTCTCTCTCCCCTCTCTCTGCTGTGTTCTCTCTCTCCCCTCTCTCTGCTGTGTTCTGTCTCTCTCCTCTCTCTTTGCTGTGTGTGTTCTCTCTCCCCTCTCTCTGCTGTGTTCTCTCTGTCTCCCTTCTCTCTGCTGTGTTCTCTCTCTCTCCCCTCTCTCTGCTGTGTTTTCTCTCTCTCCCCTCTCTCTGCTGTGTTCTCTCTGTCTCCCTTCTCTCTGCTGTGTTCTCTCTCTCTCTCCCCTCTCTCTGCTGTGTTCTCTTTCTCCCCTCTCTCTGCTGTGTTCTCTCTCTCTCCCCTCTCTCTGCTGTGTTCTCTCTCTCTCCCCTCTCTCTGCTGTGTTCTCTCTCTCTCCCCTCTCTCTGCTGTGTTCTCTCTCTCTCCCCTCTCTCTGCTGTGTTCTCTCTCTCCACTCTCTCTGCTGTGTTCGCTCTCTCTCCCCTCTCTCTGCTGTGTTCTCTCTCTCTCCCCTCTCTCTGCTGTGTTCTCTCTCTCTCCCCTCTCTCTACTCATGTGAAAGATAGATCAAGTTTCTTTCTCTCTCCCTCAGAGATATGTTATCTGACCCACTGGCCCTGTTACATGCAGGCTTACATTCTGCTCTCCTTCTCTCACTCACTCTCCCTCCCTCACCTCCCACTCTCCTTTTCCATCTCTCTTTTTTCTCCTGAAGTTTCTCTCTGTCTCCCCCTCTCTCCCATTGTCTCTTTCTCTCTCTCCTTCCCCTTCTCTGCCTCTTACTCTCCATCTTTCTCTTTCTTTCTTTCTTTCTTTCTCTCTCGCTCGCTCTCTCACTCTCTCTTTTTAGCTCTGTTTCTCTCTTGCCCTGTATTAGCTATGTCATCCCATTAGTTCTGTGGTGTAGGGGATTGGGTACTGTGTCAGCAGAAAGACATGCTTCCTTTGTAAAATAGATAAATGAAAAGCTATTATTTTTCTCGACTCCCTATAGAAAATCTATTATATTTACATAGTCACTCATGTACACACATTCATGCACACATGCAAACACATACACACACATCTCTCACTTTCTTATGAGAAAATCCCACAACCAGAACTGCAATGTGCTGAGCCAGGATCTGAACGAGTTGTGTAATCAATCAGTGTGTGTATGTGCGTTTGAGAGAGATGTAAGGCCTAGCACTTAAAGGGGGATAATTCCAGCTGAGGATGTCAGACAGTAAAGGCTTAATCTCTTCAAAGCAAATTAGGACAGAGTTTGGGAAACCCTACTATAGGGAACACACACACACAGAGAGAGAATATTCTCACTGTATATGACTCAACACACACTCTTCCAGGTACACTGTGTGTTAATCCATCTCTCAACACCAAATCTAGATATTTTGGGGGAAATTATGATTTATTCATTGTGGACTGGTTTTAACAGCCAGATAAGTATGTGTGTCTCAGTCTCTCTGTGTGTGTATCTCTATCAGAGCAGATGCAATCAAATGTTCTTGTTCCAGCAAGTACACACACACACACACACACACACACACACACACACACACACACACACACACACACACACACACACACACACACACACACACATATGCAGGCACACACACTCACACACAAGTGTGACTCCCAAACACAACTTCTACTTAGGGAATTCAGAGCTGAAAGTGTTTTGAATGATTGTTTACACAGTTATGTGTTCTCTCTCTCTAACCAAACTACAGACAACATAAACAGCTTGTAGAAAACCCAAGGCACAGCTTGTCTTTCCCAGCTCTGACATGGGCTACAGTCCACTGACAAGATGCTACAGGCCTGCTCAGTGTGTATGTGTTTAGTGAGTTGTTCAGTAATATGGAGAGAGAGAGTATGTAGAGAGAGGAGACTGATATGTAGAGAGAGGAGAGACTGATATGTGGAGAGAGGAGTGAGAGAGTGATATGTAGAGAGAGGAGTGAGAGAGTGATATGTAGAGAGAGGAGTGAGTGATATGTAGAGAGAGGAGTGAGAGAGTGATATGTAGAGAGAGGAGTGAGTGATATGTAGAGAGGAGTGAGTGATATGCAGAGAGAGGAGTGAGAGAGTGATATGTATAGAGAGGAGTAAGAGAGTGATATGTATAGAGAGGAGTGAGAGATGTAGCGAGAGGAGTGAGTGATATGCAGAGAGAGGAGTGAGAGAGTGATATGTAGAGAGAGGAGTGAATGATAGGTAGAGAGAGGAGTGAGAGAGTGATATGTAAAGAGAGTAGTGAGAGAGCGATATGTAGAGAGAGGAGTGAGTGATATGTAGAGAGAGTGAGATATGTATTGAGATGAGAGATAGAAATATGTATAGAGATGAGAGAGAGAAATATGTATAGAGATGAGAGAGAGAGTGATATGTAGAGAGAGATGTAGAGAGAGGAGTGAGTGATATGTAGAGAGAGAGAGATATGTATTGAGATGAGAGAGACAGATATGCAGAGAGAGGAGAGAGATGTGCTGAGAGAGAGATATATATGTATTGAGATGAGAGAGATAAATATGTATAGAGATGAGAGAGAGAAATATGTATAGAGATGAGAGAGAGATATGTATAGAGATGAGAGAGAGAGTGATATGTAGAGAGAGGAGTGAGATAGTGATATGTAGAGAGAGGAGTGAGATAATGATATGTAGAGAGTGGAGTGAGAGACTGATATGTAGAGAGAGGAGTGAGTGATATGTAGAGAGAGGAGTGAGAGTGATATGTATAGAGAGGAGTGAGCGAGTGATATGTATAGAGAGGAGTGAGAGATATGTAGAGAGAGGAGTGAGTGATATTTAGAGAGAGGAGTGAGAGAGTGATATTTAGAGAGAGGAGTGAGAGAGTGATATGTAGAGAGAGGAGTGAGAGAGATATATGTAGAGAGAGTAGTGAGAGATATGTAGAGAGAGGAGTGAGTGATATTTAGAGAGAGGAGTGAGTGATATTTAGAGAGAGGAGTGAGAGAGTGATATTTAGAGAGAGGAGTGAGATATATGTAGAGAGAGGAGTGGGAGAGTGATATGTATAGAGAGGAGTGAGAGATATGTAGAGAGGAGAGTGATATGTAGAGAGAGGAGTGAGTGATATGTAGAGAGAGAGAGATATGTGTTGAGATGAGAGAGACAGATATGAAGAGAGAGGAGAGAGATGCTGAGTGAGAGATATGTAGAGAGAGGAGTGAGTGATATTTAGAGAGAGGAGTGAGAGAGTGATATTTAGAGAGAGGAGTGAGAGAGTGATATGTAGAGAGAGGAGTGAGAGAGATATATGTAGAGAGAGTAGTGAGAGATATGTAGAGAGAGGAGTGAGTGATATTTAGAGAGAGGAGTGAGTGATATTTAGAGAGAGGAGTGAGAGAGTGATATTTAGAGAGAGGAGTGAGATATATGTAGAGAGAGGAGTGGGAGAGTGATATGTATAGAGAGGAGTGAGAGATATGTAGAGAGGAGAGTGATATGTAGAGAGAGGAGTGAGTGATATGTAGAGAGAGAGATATGTGTTGAGATGAGAGAGACAGATATGAAGAGAGAGGAGAGAGATGCTGAGAGAGAGATATATATGTATTGAGATGAGAGAGAGAAATATGTATAGAGAGGAGAGAGAGATATGTATAGAGATGAGAGAGAGTGTGATACATAGAGAGAGGAGTGAGTGATATGTAGAGAGAGGAGTGAGAGAGTGATATGTAGAGAGAGGAGTGAGTGATATGTAGAGAGAGCAGTAAGAGAGTGAAATGTAGAGAGAGGATTGAGAGAGTGATATGTAGAGAGAGGAGTGAGAGATATGTAGAGAGGGGAGTGAGTTATATGTAGAGGGAGGAGTGAATGATATGTAGAGCGAGGAGTGAGTGATATGTAGAGAGAGGAGTGAGAGAGTAATTTGTAGCGAGAGGAATGAGAGAGTAATTTGTAGAGAGAGGAGTGAGAGAGTAATTTGTAGAGAGGAGTGAGTGATATGTAGAGAGAGGAGTGAGTGATGTGTAGAGAGAGGAGTGAGAGAGTGATATGTATAGAGAGGAGTGAGAGATATGTAGAGAGAGGAGAGAGACAGATATGCAGAGAGAGGAGAGAGATATGCCGAGAGAGAGATATATATGTATTGAGATGAGAGAAATAAATATGTATAGAGATGAGAGAGAGATATGTATAGAGATGAGAGAGAGATATGTATAGAGATGAGAGAGAGGAGTGAGATAATGATATGTAGAGAGAGGAGTGAGAGACTGATATGTAGAGAGAGGAGTGAGAGAGAGATATGTATAGAGAGGAGTGAGAGAGTGATACGTATAGAGAGGAGTGAGAGATATGTAGAGAGGGGAGTGAGAGACTGATATGTAGGGAGAGGAGTGAGTGATATGAAGAGAGAGAGAGATATGTATTGAGATGAGAGAGACAGATATGCAGAGAGAGGAGAGAGATATGCTGAGAGAGAGATATATATGTATTGAGATGAGAGAGATAAATATGTATAGAGATGAGAGAGAGTGATATGTAGAGAGAGTGAGAGAATGATATGTAGAGAGAGGAGTGAGTGATATGTAGAGAGAGGAGTGAATGATAGGTAGAGAAAGGAATGAGAGAATGATATGTAAAGAGAGTAGTGAGAGAGCGATATGTAGAGAGAGGAGTGAGAGAGTGATATGTAGAGAGAGGAGTGAGTGATATGTAGAGAGAGAGAGATATGTGTTGAGATGAGAGATGAGAGAGACAGATAATAATTATCAAAATCCAGAAAAGAGCCGTTAAATTCTACAACCACCTAAAAGGAAGCGATTCACAAACCTTCCATAACAAAGCCATCACCTACAGAGAGATGAACCTGGAGAAGAGTCCCCTAAGCAAGCTGGTCCTGGGGCTCTGTTCACAAACGCAAACACACCCTACAGAGCCCCAGGACAACAGCACAATTAGACCCAACCAAATCATGAGAAAACAAAAATATAATTACTTAACACATTGGAAAGAATTAACAAAAAAACAGAGCAAACTAGAATGCTATTTGGCCCTACACAGAGAGTACACAGCGGCAGAATACCTGACCACTGTGACTGACCCAAAAATAAGGAAAGCTTTGACTATGTACAGACTCAGTGAGCATAGCCTTGCTATTGAGAAAGGCCGCCGTAGGCAGACATGGCTCTCAAGAGAAGACAGGCTATGTGCTCACTGCCCACAAAATGAGGTGGAAACTGAGCTGCACTTCCTAACCTCCTGCCCAATGCATGACCATATTAGAGAGACATATTTCCCTTAGATTACACAGATCCACAAAGAATTCGAAAACAAATCCAATTTTGAAAAACTCCCATATCTACTGGGTGAAATTCCACAGTGTGCCATCACAGCAGCAAGATTTGTGACCTGTTGCCACGAGAAAAGGGCAACCAGTGAAGAACACACACCATTGTAAATACAACCCATATTTATGCTTATTTATTTTATCTTGTGTCCTTTAACCATTTGTACATTGTTAAAACACTGTATATATATATAATATGACATTTGTAATGTCTTTACTGTTTTGAAACCTCTGTATGTGTAATGTTTACTGTTCATTTTTGTTGTTTTTCACTTTATATATTCACTTTGTATGTTGTCTACCTCACTTGCTTTGGCAATGTTAACACATGTTTCCCATGCCAATAAAGCCCTTGAATTGAATTGAATTGAATTGAGAGGAGTGAGAGAGTGATATGTATAGAGAGGAGTGAGAGATATGTAGAGATAGAGATGAGAGAGGGAGATATGTATAGAGATGAGAGAGAGAGATATGTATAGAGAGGAGAGAGAGAGATATGTATAGAGATGAGAGAGAGAGAGATATGTATAGAGAGGAGAGAGAGAGATATGTATAGAGTTGAGAGAGAGAAATATGTATAGAGATGAGAGAGAGAGAGATATGTAAAGAAAGGAGAGATATGTATAGAGATTAGAGAGTGATGAGAAGAGAGATATGTAGAGAGAGGAGAGAGATATGTAGAGAGAGGTGAGAGAGATATATCCCGAGAGAGGAGAGAGAGAGCATGTAGAGAGAGAGAGAGATATATGTATTGAGATGAGAGAGAGATATATGTATAGAGATGAGAGAGAGGGATATGTATAGAGATGAGAGAGAGGAATATGTAGAGGGATGAGAGAGAGAAATATGTATAGAGATTAGAGAGAGAAATATGTATAGAGATGAGAGAGAGGAATATGTAGAGAGAGAAGAGAGCGAGAGTGATATGTAGAGAGAGAAGAGATTGATATAGAGAGAGAAGAGATATGTAGAGAGAGTAGGAGCGATATGTAGAGAGAGTAGAGAGTGATATATAGAGAGCGAAGGAGTGATATGTAGAGAGAGTAGAGAGTGATATGTAGAGAGCGAAGGAGTGATATGTAGAGAGAGTAGAGAGTGATATGTAGAGAGAGTAGAGAGTGATATGTAGAGAGCGAAGGAGCGATATGTAGAGAGAGTAGAGAGTGATATGTAGAGAGAGTAGAGAGTGATATATAGAGAGCGAAGGAGTGATATGTAGAGAGAGTAGAGAGTGATATGTAGAGAGCGAAGGAGTGATATGTAGAGAGAG